>NW_026708990.1:0-40557 GCF_030490865.1 Poecile atricapillus | reverse complement strand
CTCCCAGTACCCCCCAAGTACCCCCCAGTATCCCCCGCTGACCCCTCCCCGTTCCCCGCAGGTTCTGGGGGGCTCTCGGGGGGTCCCTGGCGCTGCTGGGCTTGGAATCCCAGTGCTCCCAGTATCCCCCCAGTACCCTCCCAGTATCCCCCCAGTGCCCCCCCAGTACCCTCCCAGTAACCCCCAGTTACTCCCAGTATCCCCCGCTGACCCCGCCCCATTTCCCGCAGGTTCTGGGGGGCTCTCGGGGGGTCCCTGGCCCTGCTGGGTTGGAATCCCAGTGCTCCCAGTACCCCCCAGTGGCTCCCAGTACCCCCCAGTATCTCCCAGTATCCCCAGTATCCCCCACTGACCCCTCCCCATTTCCCGCAGGTTCTGGGGGGCTCTCGGGGGGTCCCTGGTGCTGCTGGGCTTGGAATCCAGTGCTCCCAGTACCCCCCAGTTATTCCCAGTACCCCCCAGTTATTCCCAGTTACTCCCAGTTACTCCCAGTATCCCCCGCTGACCCCTCCCCGTTCCCCGCAGGTTCTGGGGGGCTCTCGGGGGGTCCCTGGCACTGCTGGGGTTGGAATCCCAGTGCTCCCAGTACCCCAGTACCCCCCAGTACCCTCCCAGTTATTCCCAGTATCTCCCAGTGCTCCCAGTATCCCCCACTGACCCCTCCCCGTTCCCCGCAGGTTCTGGGGGGCTCTCGGGGGGTCCCTGGCCCTGCTGGGTTTGGAGTTCCTGGGGCTCCTCTCGGGGTCTCCACCTTCCACCCGGGCCAGAGCCTGGGCTGTATCCTGGGGGAGAATCCCGGGAATTCGGAAAAAAATGGAATTTCGGGAAAAACCTGGAATTTGGGGGGAAATCGGGAAAATTGGGGGGAAAAATAGCGAAAAATGGGGGGGAAATGGCGAAAAATGGGGGAAATTCCCAAAATTGGAGGGGAAAATTGCGAAAATTGGGAGGGAAATGGCGAAAAATGGGGGAAATTCCCAAAATTGGAGGGGAAAATTGCGAAATTGGGGAGGGAAAATTGCGAAAATTGGGAGGAAAATGGCGAAAATTGGGAGGAAAATGGCGAAAATTGGGGAAAAATCCCAAAATTGTGGAGGGGGAAATTGCGAAAATTGGGGGGAAAATGGCGAAAATTGGGGAAAATTCCCAAAATTGTGGGGGGAAATCCGGAAAATTGGGGAGGGAAAATCACGAAAATTGGGAGGGAAATGGCGAAAATTGGGAAAATTCCCAAAATTGGAGGGGAAAATTGCGAAAATTGGGGGGAAAATGGGGAAAATTGGGGAAAATTCCCAAAATTGTGGGGGGGAAATCACGAAAATTGGGAGGGAAATGGCGAAAATTGGGGGAAAATCCCAAAATTGTGGAGGGGAAAATTGAGAAAACTGGGGGGAAAATGGCGAAAATTGGGGGAAAAATCCCAAAATTGGGGGAAAATCCTGAAAACTGGGGGGGAAATCGGGAAAATTGGGGGGGAAATCCCGAAAATTGGGGGGGGAAATCGCGAAAATTGGGAGGGAAAAGCGCAAAAATGGGGGGAAAATCCTGAAAATTGGGAGGGAAATGGCGAAAATTGGGGAAAAATACCAAAATTGTGGGGGGGAAATCCGGAAAATTGGGGAGGGAAAATCACAAAAATTGGGGGGAAATGGAGAAAATTGGGGAAAATTCCCAAAATTGGGGGTGGGAAATCCCGAAAATTGGGAAGGGGGATCTGGAAAATGGGGGGAAATCCCGAAAATTGGAGGGAAAATCCCGAAAATTGGGGGGGAAATCCCGAAAATTTGGGAAAATTCCCAAAATTGGGAGGGAAAATGGCAAAAATTGGGGGAAATTCCCAAAATTGGGGGGGAAAATCCTGAAGATTCTGAAGGAAAAGCCGAAAATTGGGGAAAAGCCCGAAAATTGGAAATGGGGGTCTGGAAAATGGGGGGAAATCCCGAAAATTGGGGGGGAAATCCAAAAAGAGGGGGGAGGAAATCCCGAAAATTGGGGAAAATTCCCAAAATTGGGGGGAAAAAAACCCCGAAAATTGGGGAAAATCCCGAAAATTGGGGGGAAAAAAACCCCGAAAATTGGGGAAAATCCCGAAAATTGGGGGGAAAAAAACCCCGAAAATTGGGGAAAATTCCCAAAATTGGGAGGGAAAATCCCGAAAATCGGGGGGGAAAAAAACCCCGAAAATTGGGAGGGAAAATTCCCAAAAAAAAAGGGAGAGAAATCCCGAAAATTGGGGAGGGGGATCCAGAAAATTGAGGAGGGGGCGGCCAAAATGGGGAAGGGGAAATCCCGAAATTTGAGGGAATTTGGGGAGATTTGGGGGGGAATTTGAGGAGTTTTTGAGGGGTCTCTGCTGATTTTAGGGGGTCTTTAAGATTTTGGGGTAAATTCGGGGGGGGTTCCCCAGTCCTGGGTAATGTGGGGGTCCCGGGGGGGTCTCAGTGGGATTTGGGGAGGGGTCTCAGTGGGATTTGGGGTCTCGGTGATAATTTGGGGAGGGGTCTCAGTGGGGATTTGGGTCTCGGTGATATTTTGGGGAGGGGTCTCAGTGGGATTTGGGGTCTCGGTGATAATTTGGGGAGGGGTCTCAGTGGGATTTGGGTCTCGGTGATAATTTGGGGAGGGGTCTCTGTTATTCCGGTCCATTTTCCGATGCCCCCCCAGCGCTGGGCTCTCACGGGGGGGGTCAGTGGGATTTGGGGAGGGGTCTCAGTGGGGATTTGGGGTCTCGGTGATAATTTGGGGAGGGGTCTCAGTGGGATTTTGGGCTCTCGGTGATAATTTGGGGAGGGGTCTCCGTTATTCCTGTCCATTTTCCGATGCCCCCCCAGCGCTGGGCTCTCACGGGGGGGGTCAGTGGGATTTGGGGGGTCTGTTGGATTTGGGGAGGGGTCTCAATGGGATTTGGGGAGGGGTCTCAGTGATAATTTGGGGTCTCAGTGATAATTTGGGGTCTCAGTGATAATTTGGGGTCTCAGTGATAATTTGGGGAGGGGTCTCCGTTATTCGGGTCCATTTTCCGATGCCCTCCCAGCGCTGGGCTCTCACGGGGGGGGTCAGTGGGATTTGGGGAGGGGTCTCAGTGGGTTTGGGGGTCTCGGTGATAATTTGGGGAGGGGTCTCCGTTATTCGGGTCCATTTTCCGATGCCCCCCCAGCGCTGGGGTCTCACGGGGGGGTCTCAGTGGGATTTGGGGAGGGGTCTCAGTGATATTTTGGGGTCTCAGTGGGATTTGGGGAGGGGTCTCAGTGATATTTTGGGGTCTCGGTGATAATTTGGGGAGGGGTCTCCCGTTCCTGTCCGTTTTCCGATGCCCCCCCAGCGCTGGGCTCTCACGGGGGGGGTCAGTGGGATTTGGGGAGGGGTCTCAGTGGGGTTTGGGGGTCTCAGTGGGGTTTTGGGGTCTCAGTGATAATTTGGGGAGGGGTCTCAGTGGGGTTTTGGGGTCTCGGTGATAATTTGGGGAGGGGTCTCAGTGGGGTTTTGGGGTCTCGGTGATAATTTGGGGAGGGGTCTCAGTGGGATTTGGGGTCTCGGTGATAATTTGGGGAGGGGTCTCAGTGGGATTTGGGGTCTCAGTGGGATTTGGGGAGGGGTCTCGGTGATATTTTGGGGTCTCAGTGATAATTTGGGGAGGGGTCTCAGTGATATTTTGGGCTCTCAGTGATAATTTGGGGAGGGGTCTCCCGTTCCTGTCCATTTTCCGATGCCCCCCCAGCGCTGGGCTCTCACGGGGGGGTCAGTGGGATTTGGGGAGGGGTCTCAGTGATAATTTGGGGTCTCGGTGATAATTTGGGGAGGGGTCTCAGTGGGTTTGGGGGTCTCGGTGATAATTTGGGGAGGGGTCTCGGTTATTCCTGTCCGTTTTCCGATGCCCCCCCAGCGCTGGGGTCTCACGGGGGGGCCGCGCTCGGTCTCACCCTGGGTTGGCTCCAGGCCTGGGACGGCCCCGCCCTTTGGGCCGCGCTCGCGCTCAGGTGAGTCCGGGGGGTCCCGGGGGGGATTTGGGGACCCCCCAGACCCCCCAGACCCCCCCCTGACCCCCCCCAAATCCCCCCCAGTGTCCCCCCGGCCGTGACGGAGCTGCTGCTGCTGGGGCGGGTCCTGCTCTGCCAAAGGGGGGCGCTCTGAGACCCCCCCCGGGACCCCCCAAAATCGCCGGGACCCCCCCAGGACCCCCCCCGGGACCTCACCGGGACCCCCCCGAAACCCCCGGGACCCCCCCGGGACCCCCCCAAACCGCCGGGACCCCCCCCGAAACCCCCGGGA
This sequence comes from Poecile atricapillus, assembly GCF_030490865.1. Classification (NCBI taxonomy): domain Eukaryota; kingdom Metazoa; phylum Chordata; class Aves; order Passeriformes; family Paridae; genus Poecile; species Poecile atricapillus. The sequence goes on along the minus strand of NW_026708990.1, from coordinate 36,288 downwards.
CTCTCCCCCGGGACCCCCCGAAACCGCCGGGACCCCCCCCGGGACCTCCCCGGGACCCTCCCCCGGGACCCCCCAAAACCGCCGGGACCCCCCCAGGACCCCCCGAAACCGCCGGGACCCCCCCGGGACCTCCCCGGGACCCCCCAAAACCGCCGGGACCCCCCCGGGACCCCCCGAAACCGCCGGGACCCCCCCGAAACCCCCGGGACCCCCCCCCGGGACCCCCCGAAACCGCCGGGACCCCCCCGGAACCCCCCAAACCGCCTGGACCCCCCCAGGACCCCCCCGGGACCCCCCCAAACCGCCGGGACCCCCCCCGAAACCCCCGGGACCCTCCCCCGGGACCCCCCGAAACCCCCGGGACCCTCCCCGGGACCCCCCGAAACTGCCGGGACCCCTCCCCAGCCTCGTCCTGGGGGTCCCCAAAACACCCCGGACCCCCTCAAGGGTCCCCCAAACCCCCCCAAAATCCCCCCAAGGGTCCCCAAAACTCCCCAGCCCCACCCTGGGGGTCCCCAAACCCCCCCAGCTTCGTCCTGGGGGGTCCCCAAAACACCCCAGACCCCCCAAGGGTCCCCCAAACCCCCCCAAAACCCCCCCAAGGGTCCCCAAAATCCCCCCAAGGGTCCCCAAAACCCCCCCAAGGGTCCCCAAAATCTCCCAGCTTCGTCCTGGGGGGTCCCCAAAACACCCGAGACCGCCCAAGGGTCCCCAAACCCCCCCAAAGGGTCCCCAAACCCCCCAGGAGCCCCCAACCCCCCCAAAACTCCCGAAGGTCCCCGCCCCCCCCCCGAATTGCTCAATAAATTCCAATTCCGGCGCCAAAACCCCGCCCTGGCCACGCCCCTCATGCAAATGAGCGCCGCGGTGCATTCTGGGAGCGGAACCGCGCGGGGTTTCGGGGGTCGCTCCCCGGGGGGGCGGAATTTTGGGGTGGGGGTGGGGGCGTCGGGGGAGGGGGAGGGGCGGGGTTGGGGGAGGGGGTCCCGGGAGGGGTCGCGGGGGGGGTCGCGGTGAGCTCGGGGGGGAGGGGAGGGTTGGGATCCCGGCTCGGGGGGGAGGGGCGGCATCGTCAGTGCGGTACATCCTGACCTGCCCCGCCCACGCGGGCAGCACGTGATGAGCGCGGCGCGATGACGTCAAGTGATTACGTCACACGCGGGGCTGGCGCGGGCCGCGCAACAACGGCCCGCGCTGCCGGGAACTCTGACTGCGCCTGCGCGGGGCAAAAAGGCGGGAAAAACCGCGGGGTCACGTGATCCTTCTGCGCACGTGACTTCCTTATATGGTGTTGAAGGGTGACGTAACCGGTTTTTACTGGTTTAAACTGGTTTGCACTGGATTCCTGTGGTTTATACTGGTTTATACTGGATTTCACTGGTTTATTCTGGTTTATACTGGATTCCAGTGGTTTATACTGGCTTATACTGGAATTCACTGTTTATTCTGGTTTATACAGGATTCCAGTGGTTTATTCTGGTTTATACTGGATTTCACTGGTTTATTCTGGTTTATACTGGATTCCAGTGGTTTATTCTGGTTTGTAATGGTTTGTTCTTTTTTTATATTAATTCCAATGGTTTGTACTGGTTTGTACTGGGTTTCGAGTAGTTTATGCTGGTTTATACTGGATTCCAGTGGTTTATACTCTTTTATACTGGATTCCAGTGGTTTATACTGGTTTATACTGGATTTCAGTGGTTTATTCTGGTTTATACTGGATTCCAGTGGTTTGTACTGGTTTATACTGGATTCCAGGGGTTTATACTCTTTTATACTGGTTTATACTGGATTCCAGTGGTTTATTCTGGTTTGTACTGGTTTGTTCTTTTTTTATATTAATTCCAGTGGTTTATACTGGTTTGTACTGGGTTTGAGTAGTTTATGCAGGTTTATATTGGTTTGTACTGGTTTATACTGGATTCCAGTGGTTTGTACTGGTTTATACTGGATTCCAGTGGTTTATACTGGATTCCGGTGGTTTGTACTGGTTTATACTGGCTTATACTGGACTCCACTGGTTTATACTGGTGTACTTCAGATTCCAATTATTTATACTGGTTTGTACTGGATTTCAATGGCTTATACTGGTTTATACTGGTTTGTACTGGATTCCAGAGGTTTGTGCTGGTCTATACTGGTTTATTACTGGGGACACACCTGGGCCGGAGACCCCACCCCCCTCAGGCGCCATTTTAGGGTCCCCCCAAATCCCTCTGAACCCATTTTGGGGTCCCCAAATCCCCCCAAATCCTTTTTGGGGTCCCCAAATCCCTCTGAACCCATTTTGGGGTCCCCAAATCCCCCCAAATCCATTTTGGGGTCCCCAAATCCCTCTGAACCCATTTTGGGGTCCCCAAATCCCCCCAAATCCTTTTTGAGGTCCCCAAATCCCCCCGAACCCATTTTGGGGTCCCCCCCAATCCCTTCCCCCCCCCTCAGGTGCCATTTTGGGGTCCCCAAATCCCCCCAAATCCATTTTGGGGTCCCCCCAATCCCTTCACCCCCCTCAGGTGCCATTTTGGGGTCCCCCAAATCTTCCCATCCCCCCCTCCGAACCCTTTTTGGGGTCCCCAAATCCCTCCGAACCCATTTTGGGGTCCCCAGAGCCCCCCCACCCTGCTCAGGACCCATTTTGGGGTCCCCAAATCCCCCAAATCCATTTTTGGGGACCCCCAACCCCTCCAAACCCATTTTGGGGTCCCCCCAATCCCTTCCCCCCCTCAGGAGCCATTTTGGGGTCCCCAAATCTCCCCATCCCCCCCCCCGAACCCTTTTTGGGGTCCCCAAATCCCTCCGAGCCCATTTTAGGGTCACATTTTGGGGTCCCCCAGATTCCCACCCCCCTCAGGAGCCATTTTGGGGTCCCCCAATCCCTCCAAATCCATTTTGGGGTCCCCCAAATCCCCCCCGAACCCATTTTGGGGTCCCCAAATCCCCCCAAATCAATTTTGGGGTCCCCCAAATCCCTCCAAACCCATTTTGGGGTCCCCCCAATCCCTTCCCCCCCCCCTCAGGTGCCATTTTGGGGTCCCCAAATCCCCCCAAATCCTTTTTGGGGTCCCCAAATCCTTCCGAGCCCATTTTGGGGTCACATTTTGGGGTCCCCCAGATTCCCACCCCCCTCAGGTGCCATTTTGGGGTCCCCAAATCCCCCCAAACCCATTTTGGGGTCCCCCAAATCCCCCCAAACCCATTTTGGGGTCCCCCAAATCCCCCTGAGCCCATTTTGGGGTCCCCCAAATCCCCCCTCCCCCTTCAGGTGCCATTTTGGGGTCCCCAAATCCCCCCATCCCCCCTCTGAATCCTTTTTGGGGTCCCCCAAATCCCCCCGAACCCATTTTGGGGTCACATTTTGGGGTCCCCCAGATTCCCACCCCCCTCAGGAGCCATTTTGGGGTCCCCAAATCCCCCCATCCCCCCTCCGAACCCTTTTTGGGGTCCCCCCAAATCCTTTTTGGGGTCCCCAAATCCCTCCGAGCCCATTTTGGGGTCACATTTTGGGGTCCCCCAGATTCCCACCCCCCTCAGGTGACATTTTGGGGTCCCCAAATCCCCCCATCCCCCCTCCGAATCCTTTTTGGGGTCCCCAAACCCATTTTGGGGTCACATTTTGGGGTCCCCCAGATTCCCACCCCCCTCAGGTGCTATTTTGGGGTCCCCAAATCCCCCCATCCCCCCCTCCAAATCCATTTTGGGGTCCCCAAACCCATTTTGGGGTCCCCCAATCTCCCCTCCCCCCTCCGAACCCATTTCGCGCTCCCATTTTGGCGGGAAAACCCCGAAACCCCGCCCACAATGGGCGGGGCCAACTCAAACCCCGCCTCTTCTTCCATATATGGGCATTGTGGGCGGAGCCACTTCCAACCCCCGCCTTTTCTTCCATATATGGGCATTGTGGGCGGAGCCACTTCCAACCCCCCGCCTCTTTTTCCATATATGGGCATTGTGGGCGGAGCCATTTCCAAACCCCGCCTCTTTTTTCCATATATGGGCATTGTGGGCGGAGCCACTTCCAACCCCCCGCCTTTTCTTCCATATATGGGCATTGTGGGCGTGGCCTCCGTGAGGGGGAGGGGGCGTGGCCTGGCGCTGTCATGGCGGCGCCCACAGCGGACGGTTCGCGCCTTGAGGGGGGAGGGGCGGAATTTGGGGGGATTTTGGGGGGATTTTGGGGGGATTTGGGGTGGGGGAGGGGCTCTGACCTCTCCCCTCCCCCCACAGCTCCTCAAGACCCCCCCGGGACCCCCCAGGATCCCCCCGGGACCCCCCAGGATCCCCCCGGGACCCCTCAGGACGCGGCCCTGGAGGAGCTCGAGGCTTTCGAGTGAGGAGTTTTGGGGGTCCCTGAGGGGATTTTGGGCTTTTTTTGAGGGGGGGGGTCTCTGTTTTTCTAAATTTGTTTTTATTTTATTTTTTGGGTATTTTTTTGGGGGTCCCTGAGGGGTTTTTTTGGGGGGGGTCCCTGAGGGGATTTTGGGATTTTTTGGGTTTTTTTGGGGGTCCCTGAGGGGATTTTGGGCTTTTTTTGAGGGGGGGAGGTTTCTCTGTTTTTCTAAATTTGTTTTTATTTTATTTTTTGGGGGGTCCCTGAGGGGTTTTTTTGAGGTTTTTTTGGGGTTTTTTGGGGGGTCCCTGAGGGGATTTTGGGCTTTTTTTGAGGGGGTGGGGTCTCTGTTTTTCTAAATCTGTTTTTATTTTATTTTTTGGGGTTTTTTTGGGGGGTCCTTGAGGGGATTTTGAGGTTTTTTTTGGGTTTTTTTTTGGGGGTCCCTGAGGGGATTTTGGGCTTTTTTTGAGGGGTGGGGTCTCTGTTTTTCTAAATCTGTTTTTATTTTATTTTTTGGTGTTTTTTGGGGGGTCCCTGAGGGGTTTTTGGGGTTTTTTTTGGGGGGTCCCTGAGGGGATTTTGGGCTTTTTTTGAGGGGAGGTTTCTCTGTTTTTCTAAATTTGTTTTTATTTTATTTTTTGGGGTTTTTTGGGGGGGTCCCTGAGGGGTTTTTTTGGGGTTTTTTTGGGGGGTCCCTGAGGGGGTTTTTGGGGTTTTTTTTTGGTGGGTTTTGAGATTTTTTGGGAATTTTTTTTTTGTTGTTTCTTGGGGTTTTTTGGGGGTTTTTTTTGTTTGTTTATTTGGGTTTTTGGGGGTTTTTTTTTGTGGTTTTTTTAGGATTTTTGGGGGGATTTTTGGGAATTTTTGGGATTTTTTGAGTTCTTTTTTGGGATTTTTTTGTTTGTTTTTTTGAGGTTTTTTTGCGATTTTAGGGCAATTTCTGTGGGGCTTTGGGGGGTTTTTTTGGGGATTTTTTTTTGTTTGGATTTTTGAGGTTTTTTGGGATTTTTGGGGATTTTTTGGAAATTTTTTGGGGTTTTTTGGGGGGATTTTTTTGGGACTTTTTGGGGATTTTTTTTGGGACTTTTTTGGGTTTTTCTGAGGGGTTTTTTTGGGATTTTTTTTATTTTGTTTTTTTGGGTTTCTTTTGGGGTTTTTGGGATTTTTTGGGACTTTTGGGGATTTTTGGGGGGATTTTTTTTTGTTTTTGGGTTTTTTTTTGGGATTTATTTGTTTTGTTTTTTGGGATTTTTTGGGAAATTTTTTTGTGATTTTTTGTGGTTTTTTTTAATTTTTTTGTGATGTTTTTGGGTTTCTTTTATTTTTTTGTGATTTTTTGGGGTTTTTTTATTTTTTTGGGGATTTTTTGATTTTTTTTCGGTTTTTTTGTGATTTTTTTTGGGTTTTTTTTATTTTTTTGGGTTTATTTTGTTGTATTTTTATTTTGGGGAGGGGTCTTTAACCCCCCTCCCCTCCCCCCTTTCCTCAGTTTCCCCCCCTACGATCTGAGCCGCCCCCCCCTCCAACTTTGGGGGGCTCAGGAAGAATTCGCCCGACGCCCCGAAAATTTCCTGAGGGGCTGCAAATGGTGAGAGACCCCTCCCCAAAAACCCCCAAAATACCCCCAAAACCCCCCCAAAATCTCCCCAAAATCACCCCTAAATCACCCCAAAATCTCCCTAAATCACCCCAAAATCACCCCAAAATCACCCCAAAATCCCCCAAAATCTCCCCAAAAACCAAAACCACCCCAAAATCCCCCCAAAACCCCCCCAAAATCACCCCAAAACCCCCCCAAATCCCCTAAAATCCCCCCAAAACCCCCCCAAAACCCCCCCAAAATCACCCCAAAATCTCCCCAAAAACCAAAATCACCCCAAATCACCCCAAAATCCCCCTAAATCACCCCAAAAACCAAAACCCCCCCAAAACCCCCCCCAAATCACCCCAAAAACCAAAACCCCCCCAAAATCCCCCCAAAATCCCCCCAAAATCCCCCTAAATCACCCCAAAAACCAAAACCACCCCAAAATCCCCCCAAAGTCCCCCCAAAATCTCCCCAAAAACCAAAACCCTCCCAAAATCCCCCTAAAATCCCCCCAAAATCTCCCCAAAAACCAAAACCCCCCCAAAATCTCCCTAAATCACCCCAAAAACCCCTCGGGAACATCTGAGGGGGTCCCAAATTTGGGGTCTCAGGTCCTGGGGGGTCCCAAATTTGGGGTCCCAAACCCTTGTGGGGGTCCCAAAACACCTGGAAGGTCCCAAATTTGAGGTCTCAAGCCCTGGAGGTCCCAAATTTGGGGTCTCAAGCCCTGGGGGGGGTCCCAAACATCTGGGGGGGTCCCCAAAACTTTGGGGGGGGGTCCCAAAATTGGGGTTCTCAACATCTGGGGGGGGTCCCAAACATCTGGGGGGGTCCCCAAACCCCTGGGGGGTCCCAGATTTGGGGTCTCAAAGCCCTGGGGGGTCCCAAATTTGGGGTCTCAAACCCTGGGGGGTCCCCAAACATCTGGGGGGTCCCCAAACCCCTGGAGGGTCCCAAAATTGGGGCTCCCAACACCTGGGGGGTCCCAAAATTGGGGTTCCCAACACCTGGAGGGAATTTTGGGGTCTCCAGGGGTCCAAAATTGGGGTCCCCAATCCCAAACTGGGGGTCCCAACACCTGGGGGGGGGTCCCAAAATTTGGGTTCCTGCACCTGGGGGGTCCCAAATTTGCGGTCTCAAAGCTCTGGGGGGTCCCAAAATTGGGGTTCCCACACCTGGGGGGTCCCAAAATTGGGGTCCCAAACCTCTGGGGGGGTCCCCAAACATCTGGGAGGTCCCCAAACCTTTGGGGGGGTCCCAAATTTGGGGTCCCCGTGTCCCCCCCCCAGGGCCCCCGACGGCTCCTGCGTCCTCACCTGCAGCAACGACAACGCCCTGAGGATCTTCGACCTCCCCCAAATCCCCCCGGGACCCCCCCAGGGACAGCCCCTCCCCCAAATGGTGGGGCTGGGGGGGTTTGGGGGGGATTTGGGGGGTCCTGGGGGGATTTGGGGGGTCCTGGGGGGGTTTGGGGGAGATTTGGGGGGTCCTGGGGAGGATTTGGGGGGTCCTGGGGGGATTTTGGGGGGTCCTGGGGAGGATTTGGGGGATCCTGGGGGGGGTTTGGGGTGGATTTTGGGGAGTCCTGGGGGGATTTGAGGGAATTTTGGGGGGTCCTGAGGGGGTTTGGGGGGGTCCTGGGAGGATTTGGGGGGTCCTGCGGGGGGTTTGGGGGTCACTCAGGGGGTCCTGGGGGGCATTTGGGAGATCCTGGGGGGGTTTGGGGGGGATTTGGGGGGTCCTGGGGGGGGTTGGGGGGTCCTGGGGGGGATTTTGGGGGTCACTCAGGGGGTCCTGTGGAGCATTTGGGGGATCCTGGGGGGGATTTGGGGGGTCCTGGGGGGGGTTTGGGGTGGATTTGGGGGGGTCCTGGGGAGGATTTGGGGGGGTCCTGGAGGGATTTGGGGGGGGATTGGGGAAGTTTGGGGGGTCCTGGAGAGGATTTGGGGAGGATTTGGGGGGTCCTGGGGGGGTTTGGGGGGTCCTGGGGGGAGTTTGGGGGGTCCTGGGGGGATTTGGGGGGTCCTGGGGGGGTTTGGGGGTCACTCGGGGGGTCCTGGAGGGGTTTGGGGGGTCCTGGGGGAGGTTTGGGGGGTCCTGGGGGGGGTTTGGGGTGGATTTTGGGGGGTCCTGGGAGGATTGGGGGGGATTTTGGGGGGATTTTGGGGTCACTCAGGGGGTCCTGAGGGGGTTTGGGGGGTCTGGGGGGGTTTGGGGGGGATTTGGGGAGGTCCTTGGGGGATTGGGGGACATTTGGGGGGTCCTGGAGGGGTTTGGGGGGTCCTGGGGGGAATTTGGGGGGATTTGGGAAGGTCCTCGGGGGATTTGGGGGGTCCTGGGGGGGATTTGGGGGGTCCTGGGGGAGTTTTGGGGGGTTTGGGGGGGATTTTGGGGTCATTCAGGGGGTCCTCGGGGGATTTTTGGGGTCCTGGGGAGGTTTGGGGAGTGGGGGGGTCACTCGGGTCACTCAGGGGTCACTCAGGGGTCACTGAGGGGTCACTCAGGGTCACTCAGGGATCACTCAGGGGTCACTCAGGGGTCACTGAGGTCACTCTAAGGTCACTCCAGGGTCACTCTGAGGTTACCCAGAGGTTACTCAGGGGTTACTCCAGGGTTACTCTGAGGTTACTCAGGGGTTATTCAGGGTCTGGGTGGCTCTGGGGTCACTCTGAGGTTACTCAGGGATCACTCAGGGGTTACTCCGGGGTTACTCAGAGGTCACTCAGGGGTTACTCCAGGGTTACTCCAGCGTTACTCAGGGATCACTCCGGGGTTGCTCCAGGGTTACTCCGGGGTTACTCTAGGGTTACTCCGGGGTTACTCAGGGTCTGAGTGTCTCTGGGGTCACTCAGGGGTTACTCCAGGGTTACTCAGGGGTTACTCAGGGTCTGGGTCACTCCGGGGTTACTCAGAGGTTGCTCAGAGGTTACTCCAGGGTTACTCCGGGGTTACTCAGGGGTTACTCAGGGGTTACTCAGGGGTTACTCCAGGGGTACTCCAGGGTTACTCCAGGGTTACTCAGGGTCTGGGTGTCTCTGGCAGGCCCCGGCCGTGCTGGTGGCCGAAGGTGACACCGTCTACGACTTCACCTGGTACCCCCTGATGGACTCCAACCACCCCCACACCTGCCTGTGAGCAACTGGGGCAACTGGGACGGACTGGGAGGGACTGGGATGGACTGGGAGGGACTGGGAGCAACTGGGATGGACTGGGAGGGACCTGGGGGGGACTGGGATGGACTGGGAGGGACTGGGATGGGACTGGGAGGGACTGGGAGGGACTGGGATGGGACTGGGAGGGACTGGGAGGGACTGGGAGGGAACTGGGATGGACTGGGAGGGACTGGGATGGAACTGGGATGGACTGGGAGGGACTGGGATGGACTGGGGGGGAACTGGGAGGGACTGGGGGGAAACTGGGACGGACTGGGAGGGACTGGGAGGGACTGGGATAAACTGGGGGGGAACTGGGAGCAACTGGGTGGGACTGGGAGGGACTGGGGGGGAACTGGGGGGGACTGGGGGGAACTGGGATGGACTGGGAATGGAGTGGGAGGGACTGGGGGGAACTGGGAGGGACTGGGAGGGACTGGGATGGGACTGGGATGGACTGGGGGAGAACTGGGAGGGACTGGGGGGAAACTGGGATGGACTGGGGTGAACTGGGAGGGACTGGGAGGGAACTGGGAATGGACTGGGAGGGACTGGGATGGACTGGGAGGGACTGGGATAAACTGGGGGGGAACTGGGAGGGACTGGGATAAACTGGGATGGAACTGGGAGGGACTGGGAAGGAACTGGGAGGGACTGGGAGGGACTGGGAATGGAGTGGGAGGGACCTGGGGGGGACTGGGAGGGACTGGGAGGGAACTGGGAGGGACTGGGAGGGAACTGGGAGGGATTGGGAGGGGATTTAGGGAAACTGGGATGGACTGGGATGGACTGGGAGGGGACTTGGGGTAACTGGGAGGGAACTGGGAGGAACTGGGAGGGACTGGAATGGACTGGGAGGGACTGGGATGGGAACTGGGATGGACTGGGAGCACTGGGAGGGAACTGGGAGAGGATTTGGGAGCACTGGGATGGAACTGGGATGGACTGGGGGGGAACTGGGATGGACTGGGAGCGACTGGGACGGACTGGGAGGGAACTGGGAATGAGCTGGGATGGACTGGGATGAACTGGGATAAACTGGTTGTTACTGGGATGAGCTGGGGGGGCTGTACTGGGAGCAGGGGAGGCTCCTGGGAGGTCTGTACTGGTTCATATTGGTTTATACTGGTTTATACTGGTTTCTATGGGTTTTTACTGGGTTATACCAGCCTGTTCTGGTTCATACTGGTTTATACTGGTCTGTACTGGTGCAGGGTGGCCGCCAGCTGCCGGGACCACCCCGTGCACCTCTGGGACGCCTTCGACGGGAGCCTGAGGGGGTCATTCCGGGCCCACAACCACCTGGTGGGAACTGGGAGCACTGGGAGGGACTGGGAGGAACTGGGAGGGACTGGGAATGAACTGGGAGGGACTGGGGGGGCTGGGAGCACTGGGAATGAACTGGGATGGAACTGGGAGGGACTGGGATGGGATTGGGAGGGGATTGGGGGGAACTGGGAGGGACTGGGAGGGACTGGGAATGAACTGGGATGAACTGGGAGGGACTGGGATCACACTGGGAGGGACTAGGGTGGACTGGGATGGACTGGGATGAACTGGGAGGGACTGGGGGGGACTGGGAATGGACTGGGAGGGACTGGGGGGGACTGGGAGGGGATTGGAGGGAAACTGGGAGGGACTGGGATAGACTGGGAATGAACTGGGATGAACTGGGAGGGACTGGGATGAACTGGGATGGACTGGGGAGAACTGGGAATGAACTGGGAAGGATTGGGAGGAGACTGGGAGGGAAACTGGGAATGGACTGGGATGAACTGGGATGGACTGGGATGAACTGGGATGAACTGGGATGAACTGGGAATGAACTGGAAATGAACTGGGATGGACTGGGAATGGACTGGGATAGACTGGGGATGAACTGGGATAGACTGGGAGGGACTGGGATGGACTGGGAATGAACTGGAAATGAACTGGGATGGACTGGGAATGGACTGGGATAGACTGGGAATGAACTGGGATGAACTGGGAGGGACTGGGATGAACTGGGAGGGACTGGGATGGACTGGGAGGGACTGGGATCACACTGGGATGGACTGGGAATGGACTGGGATGGACTGGGATGAACTGGGATGAACTGGGAGGGTTCTTGAGGTGTCCCAGGTGAATTTTGGGGCCCCTTTGGGGTTGAGAATTTCGGGATTTTGGGTTGGAATTTTGGGATTTTTGGGGTTGGAATTTCGGGAATTTGGGGATTTTTGGGGTCAGAATTTCGCTATTTCCATCCAGAATTCCGGGATTTTGGGGTCAGAATTTCGGGAATTCCAGGATTTTGGGGTCAGAATTTTGGGATTTTTGGGGTTGGAATTTCGGGAATTCCGTGATTTTGGGGTCGGAATTTTGGGATTTTTGGGGTTTTTGGGGTTGGAATTTCGGGAATTCTGGGATTTTTGGGGTCAGAATTTTGGGAATTTTGGGGTTTTTGGGGTTGGAATTTCGGGAATTTTTTTTTTTTTGGGATTTTTGGGGTCGGAATTTCGGGAATTCTGGGATTTTGGGGTCAGAATTTTGGGATTTTTGGGATTTTTGGGGTCGGAATTTCGGGAATTCCAGGATTTTGGGGTCAGAATTTTGGGATTTTTGGGATTTTTGGGGTCAGAATTTCGCTATTTCCATCCGGAATTCCGGGATTTTGGGGTCGGAATTTTGGGGTTTTTGGGGTTGGAATTTTGGAGTTTTGGGGCTTTTTGGGGTTGGGATTTTGGGAATTTCTAGTTGGGATTTTGAGGTTGGAATTTTGGGCTTTTTGGGGTTGGAATTTTGGGTTGGAATTTTGGGATTTTGGGATTTTGGGGGTTGGGATTTCGGGATTTTGGGATTGGAATTCTGGGATTTTGGGGTCGAAATTTTGGGATTTTTGGGGTTGGAATTTTGGGATTTTTGGGGTTGAAATTTGGGGAATTCCGTGATTTTGGGGTCGGAATTTTGGAATTTTGGGATTTTTGGGGTTGGAATTTGGGGAATTCCAGGATTTTGGGTTCGGAATTTTTGGGATTTTGGGGATTTTTGGGGTCGGAATTTGGGGAATTCCAGGATTTTGGGGTCAGAATTTTGGAATTTTTGGGATTTTTGGGGTCAGAATTTAGGGAATTCCGGGATTTTGGGGGTCAGAATTTTGGGATTTTTGGGATTTTTGGGGTCGGAATTTTTGGGAATTCGAGGATTTTGGGGTCTCCCCCAGGACGAGCCGGTGGCCCCCCACTCCTTGGCCTTCACCCCCGACGGCTCCCGGCTCCTGGGGGGCTTCGACGGCGCCGTCCGGGAATTCCCAACGGAGCGGCCGGGCCGGAGCGGCCTCGAGCGGCCACTGAGGCGTGAGGGGGCGGGGCCAAACTGGGTGGGGCTCTGGGGGGCGGGGCTTAACTGGGTGGGGCTCTGGGGGGCGGGGCTTAACTGGGTGGGGTCCCAGGGAGGGGCAGGGTGGGGAGAGGGAGGGTCCCTGCCTTTAATTGGGAGGAAATTTGGGCTTAAAGGGGTTAAAAGGGGGTGGGGCTTAATTGGGTGGGGCCCTGGGGGGCGGGGCTTAACTGGGTTGGGCTCTGGGGGGCGGGGCTTAACTGGGTGGGGTCCCAGGGTGGGGAATGGGGAGGTTCCCCGCCTTTAATTGGGAGGAAATTTGGGCTAAAAGGGGTTAAAAGTGGGCGGGGCTTAACTGGGTGGGGCTCTGGGGGGCGGGGCTTAACTGGGTGGGGTCCCAGGGTGGGGGGTGGGGAGGTTCCTCGCCTTTAATTGGGGAAATTTGGGATTAAAGGGGTTAAAACGCTTAAAAGGGGGCGGGGTTTAACTGGGTGGGGCTCTGGGGGTGGGGCTTAACTGGGTGGGGTCTCTGGGTGGGGCTGGGTTAATGAGGGAGTGGCTCCTTGTCTTTAATTAGGGGGGAAATTGGGGGTTTGGGGGGTTAAAAGGGGGCGGGGCTTAACTGGGTGGGGCTCTGGGGGGCGGGGCTTAACTGGGTGGGGTCCCAGGGTGGGGGGTGGGGAGGTTCCTCACCTTTAATTAGAAAATTTGGAATTAAAGGGGTTAAAAGGGGGCGGGGCTTAAGTGGGCGGGGCTCTGGGGGGCGGGGCGTAACTGGGTGGGGCTCTTGGGGGCGGGGCTTAACTGGGTGGGGTCCCAAAGTGGGGAGGGGGAGGTTCCCCACCTTTAATTAGGGGGGAAATTGGGGGTTTGGGGGGTTAAAAGGGGGTGGGGCCAAACTGGGTGGGGCTCTGGGGGTGGGGCTTAACTGGGTGGGGTCTCTGGGTGGGGCTGGGTTAATGAGGGAGTGGTTCCTTGTCTTTAATTAGGGGGGAAATTGGGGGTTAAAGGGGTTAAAAGGGGGCGGGGCTTAAGTGGGTGGAGCTCTTGGGGCGGGGCTTAACTGGGTGGGGCTCTTGGGGGCGGGGCTTAACTGGGTGGGGTCCCAGGGAGGGGGCTGGGAAGGTTCCTCACCTTTAATTGGGGGAAAATTTGGTATTAAAGGGGTTAAAACGGTTAAAAGGGGGCGGGGCTTAACTGGGTGGAGCCCTGGGGGCGGGGCTCTGGGGGGCGGGGATTAACTGGGTGGGGCTCTGGGGGCGTGGCCTAAAGGGGTGGGGTCTGTGGGTGTGGCCTGGGCAATCCCTCATCTTTGATTGGGTTGGGTGTAAAAAGGGGTGGGGTTTAAAGGAAAGGGGGCGGGGCTTAAAGGGTCCCAAGGGGCGTGGCTTAAATGGGTGTCGACCAAGGGGGCGTGGCTATAACAAAAGGGGCGTGGCCTAAAGGGGAAACCACGGGGGCGTGGCTTAAGTGGGTGGGGTCAAAAGTGGGCGTGGTTTAAATGGGTAAAGCCAAAGGGGGCGTGGCCTAAAGGGGATCCCAGGGGGCGTGGCTTAAATGGGGTGGAGCCTAAGGGGGCGTGGTTATAACAAAAGGGGCGTGGCCTAAAGGGAGAACCCCGGGGCATGGATTAAGTGGGTGGGGCCTGAAGTGGGCGTGGCCTGAAGGGGATCCCAGGGGCGTGGCTTAAATGGGTGGAGCCTAAGGGGACGTGACCTAAAGGGGAATATCAGGGGGCGTGGCTATAACAAAAGGGGCGTGGCTTAAGTGGGTGTGGTCCAAAGTAGGCGTGGCTATAACAAAAGGGGGCGTGGCCTCACCGTTGTCTCCGCCCCTTTCAGACGCCGGGCAGGGCCAGCGGGGCCTGATTGGCTGCCTGGCCTTCAGCCCCAGCCAATCACTGCTGGCCTGTGGCTCCTATGGGCGGAGCCTGGGGCTGTACCCACTGGAAGGGGGCGGGGCCGTGGTGCTCTGGCCCCGCCTCTCGGCCGCGCCCACTCACCTGCGCTTCAGCGCCTGCGGCACGCGGCTCTACGCCGGCGGGAGGAAGGTGGGCGTGGCCTCGGGGTGGGTGGGGCTTGGGCGTGGCCTTGAGGGGTGGGTGGGGCTTGGTGGGCGTGGCCTCAGGGTTGGCACTCCGTAGTGGGTGTGGTGTTGTGGGCGTGGCCTCGTGGGTATGGCTTGGAAGGCGTGGTTTGTGGGGATTGGCTGGTTGAAGTGGGTGTGGCTTGTGGGCGTGGCCTCGCGGTGGGTGTGGTTTAGTGGGCGTGGCCTCTGGGGATTGGCAGACTGGAGTGGGTGTGGTTGGTGGGTGTGGCCTCGTGGGCATGGCCTACAGGGATTGGTGATTTGAAGTGGGTGTGGCTTGGTGGGCATGGCCTGTGGGGGTTGGCAGACTGGAGTGGGTGTGGCTTTGTGGGCGTGGCTTCGTGGGCGTGGTCTGTGGGGATTGGCTGGTTAAAGTGGGTGTGGCTTGGTGGGCGTGGCCTGTGTGGGTTGGCAGACTGGAGTATGTGTGGCTTGGTGGGCGTGGCCTTGTGGTAGGTGGGGCTTGGGGGCGTGGTCTCGGGTGGGTGTGGCCTCTAGGGTGGGTGTGGCTTTGTGGGCGTGGCATCGTGGGCGTGGTTTGGTGGGCGTGGCCTGTGGGGATTGGTGGGTTTAAGTGGGTGTGGCTTGGTGGGCGTGGCCTCGTGGTAGGTGGGGCTTGGGGGCGTGGTCTGGGGTGGGTGTGGCTCTGTGGGCGTGGCATCGTGGGCGTGGTTTGGTGGGTGTGGCCTGTGGGGATTGGTGGGTTTAAGTGGGTGGGGCTTGGTGGGCGTGGCCTCAGGGTTGGCAATCTGGAGTGGGTGGGGCTTGGTGGGCGTGGCCTCGTAGTGGGCGTGGCTTGGAGGGCATGGCCTGTGGGGATTGGCTGGTTGAAGTGGGTGTGGCTTGGTGGGCGTGGCCTGTGGGGGTTGGCAGCCTGGAGTGGCTGTGGCTTTGTGGGCGTGGCCTCGTGGGCGTGGCTTGGAGGGCGTGGTTTGTGGGGATTGGCTGGTTGAAGTGGGTGTGGTTGGTGGGCGGGGCTTGGTGGACGTGGCCTCGGTGTTGGCAATCTGGAGTGCGTGTGGTTGGTGGGTGTGGCCTCGTGGGCATGGCCTACAGGGATTGGTGGTTTGAAGTGGGTGTGGCTTTGTGGGCGTGGCCTCAGGGTTGGCACTCTGGAGTGGGTGTGGCTTTGTGGGCGTGGCCTCGTGTGGGCATGGCTTATCAAGATTGGCCCTTTGGGCTGGGCGTGGCTTTGTGGGCGTGGCCAGTGTGGGCTAGTGACTGGACTGGGTGTGGCTTTGTGGGCGGGGTTTGATGTGGGTGTGGCTTTGTGGGCGTGGCCTGTGGTGGGCATGGCTTATTGAGATTGGCAGCTCAAGGTGGGTGTGGCACTGTGGGTGTGGTTTATCCATTGTGGATGTGGTTTAGGGGTGGTTTATCCATTGTGGGTGGGGTTTATCCATTGTGGGTGTGGTTTAGGGGTGGTTTATCCATTGTGGGTGTGGTTTAGGGGTGGTTTATCCATTGTGGGTGTGGCTTAGGGGTGGTTTATCCATTGTGGGCGTGGTTTATCCATTGTGGGTGTGGTTTAGGGGTGGTTTGTCCATTGTGGGCGTGGTTTATCCATTGTGGGCGTGGTTTAGGAGTGGTTTATCCATTGTGGGTGTGGTTTATCCATAGTGGGTGTGGTTTATCCATTGTGGGCGTGGTTTGGGGTGGTTTATCCATTGTGGGCGTGGTTTAGGAGTGGTTTATCCATTGTGGGTGGGGTTTATCCATTGTAGGCGTGGTTTAAGGATGGTTTATCCATTGTAGGTGTGGTTTAGGGGTGGTTTATCCATTGTGGGCATGGCTTAGGGGTGGTTTATCCATTGTGGGTGGGGTTTATCCATTGTGGGCGTGGTTTAGGGGTGGTTTATCCATTGTGGGCGTGGTTTATCCATTGTGGATGTGGTTTAGGGGTGGTTTATCCATTGTGGGCGTGGTTTATCCATTGTGGGCGTGGTTTAGGTGTGGTTTATCCAATATGGGCGTGGCTTAGGGTGGTTTATCCATTGTGGGTGTGGTTTAGGAGTGGTTTATCCATTGTGGGTGGGGTTTAGGAGTGGTTTATCCATTGTGGGTGTGGTTTAGGGGTGGTTTATCCATTGTGGGCGTGGCTTAGGGGTGGTTTATCCATTGTGGGTGGGGTTTAGGAGTGGTTTATCCATTGCAGGTGTGGTTTATCCATTGTGGGTGTGGTTTGGGGGTGGTTTATCCATTGTGGGTGTGGTTTAAGAGTGGTTTATGCATTGTGGGTGTGGTTTATCCATTGTGGGTGTGGTTTAGGGGTGGTTTATCCATTGTGGGTGTGGTTTAGGGGTGGTTTATCTATTCTGGGTGTGGTTTATCCATTGTGGGTGGGGCTTATCCATTGTGGGTGTGGTTTAGGGGTGGTTTATCCATTGTGGGCGTGGTTTATCCATTGTGGGTGTGGTTTAGGAGTGGTTTATCCATTGTGGGTGTGGTTTAGGGGTGGTTTATCCATTGTGTGTGTGGTTTATCCATTGTGGGTGGGGTTTAGGGGTGGTTTATCCATTGTGGGTGGGGTTTAGGGGTGGTTTATCCATTGTGGGTGTGGTTTAGGTGTGGTTTATCCATTGTGGGCGTGGTTTAGGGGTGGTTTATCCATTGTGAGTGTGGTTTAGGCGTGGCTTATCCATTGTGGGCGTGGTTTAGGGGTGGTTTATCCATTGTGGGCGTGGTTTATCCATTGTGGGTGTGGCTTAGGGGTGGTTTATCCATTGTGGGCGTGGTTTATCCATTGTGGGTGTGGCTTAGGGGTGGTTTATCCATTGTGAGTGTGGTTTATCCATTGTGGGTGTGGTTTAGGAGTGGTTTATCCATTGTGGGTGTGGTTTAGGGGTGGTTTATCCATTGTGGGTGTGGCTTAGGAGTGGTTTATCCATTGTGGGTGTGGTTTAGGGGTGGTTTATCCATTGTGGGTGGGGTTTAGGGTTGGTTTATCCATTGTGGGCGTGGTTTATCCATTGTGGGTGTGGTTTAGGGGTGGTTTATCCATTGTGGGTGGGGTTTATCCATTGTGGGTGTGGCTTAGAGGTGGTTTATCCATTATGGGTGGGGTTTATCCCTTGTGGGCGTGGTTTGGGTGCTGATGGGCGTGGCCCCACCTGGCCCCGCCCCCCAGGACCGTCACATCCTGTGCTGGGACCTGCGAGCCCCCGAGCGGCCACTGCTGGCCATGAACAGGAGAGTGGAGACCAACCAGAGAGTGACCTTTGACCTGGAGCCGTGAGTGGGGACACCTGGGGGGAGATGGGGGGACATGGGGACACCTGGGGACACCAAAACCTCACCTGGGGACACCTGGGGACACCAAAACCTCACCTGGGGACACCTGGGGACACCAAAACCTCACCTGGGGACACCTGGGGACACCAAAACCTCACCTGGGGACACCTGGACACCTCTGGGGACACCTGGGGACACCTGGGGGGACATGGGGACATCTGGGGACACCAAAACCTCACCTGGAGACACCTGGGACACATTGAGGGTACCTTGGGACACACCTGGGGACACCCGGGGACACCTGGGGGGACATGGGGGGACATGGGGGGACATGGGGACACCTGGGGACACCTGGAGATACCTGGGGGGGCATGGGGACACCAAAACCTCACCTGGGGACACACCTGGGGACAGCTGGGGACACACCTGGGGACAGCTGGGGACACCTGGGGACACCAAAACCTCACCTGGGGACACCTGGACACACCTGGGGACACCTGGGGGGACCTGGGGACACCAAAACCTCACCTGGAGACACCTGGGACACATTGGGGGTACCTTGGGACACACCTGGGGACACCTGGGGACACCAAAACCTCACCTGGGGGGACCTGGGGGGACCTGGGGACACCAAAACCTCATCTGAGGACACCTGGGGATACGTGGGGACATCTGGGGACACCTGGGGACACCAAAACCTCACCTGGGGACACCTGGGGGGACCTGGGGACACCTGGGGACACCTGGGGACACCAAAACCTCACCTGAGGACACCTGGGGACATGTGGGGACACCTGGGGATGCCTGGGGGGACATGGGGGGACATGGGGACACACCTGGGGACACCTGGGGACATCTGGGGACACCAAAACCTCACGTGAGGACACCTGGGGACACCTGGGGATACCTGGGGGGGCATGGGGACACCAAAACCTCACCTGGGGACACCTGGACACCTCTGGGGACACCTGGGGACACCTGGGGACAGCTGGGGATACGTGGGGGGGGCATGGGGACACCAAAACCTCACCTGGGGACACACCTGGGGACACCTGGGGACACCTGGGACAGGTTGGGGGTACCTTGGGACACACCTGGACACACCTGGGGACACCTGGGGACACCAAAACCTCACCTGGGGATAGCTGGGGGGAGATGGGGGGACACCTGGACACACCTGGGGACACCCTGGGGACACCAGGGGATACCTGGGGACACCTGGGGGGACACGGGGACACACCTGGGGACACCTGGGGACACCAAAACCTCACCTGGGGACACCTGGGGTCACTTTGGGGACACCTGGACCCCAAATTTTGGGGTTCTGAGGAGCTCTGGGTCTCATTTTTGGAGTTTTGAGGAGCTCTGGGTCTCATTTTTGGGGTTCTGAGGGGTCCTGGGTCTCGTTTTTGGGGTTCTGAGGGGTCCTGGGTCTCATTTTTGGGGTTTTGAGGAGCTCTGGGTCTCATTTTTGGGGTTTTGAGGAGCTCTGGGTCTCATTTTTGGGGTTTTGAGGGGTCCTGGGTCTCATTTTTGGGGTTTTGAGGAGCTCTGGGTCTCATTTTTGGGGTTTTGAGGAGCTCTGGGTCTCATTTTTGGGGTTTTGAGGGGCTCTGGGTCTCATTTTTGGGGTTCTGAGGTGCTCTGGGTCTCATTTTTGGGGTTTTGAGGGGTCCTGGGTCTCATTTTTGGGGTTCTGAGGGGTCCTGGGTCTCATTTTTGGGGTTTTTAGGGGCTCTGGGTCTCATTTTTGGGGTTCTGAGGGGCTCTGGGTCTCATTTTTGGGGTTCTGAGGGGTCCTGGGTGTCATTTTTTGGGGTTCTGAGGAGCTCTGGGTCTCATTTTTGGGGTTTTTAGGGGCTCTGGGTCTCATTTTTGGGGTTTTGAGGGGTTCTGGGTCTCATTTTTGGGGTTCTGAGGTGCTCTGGGTCTCATTTTTGGGGTTCTGAGGGGCTCTGGGTCTCATTTTTGGGGTTCTGAGGGGTCCTGGGTCTCATTTTTGGGGTTCTGAGGGGCTCTGGGTCTCATTTTTGGGGTTCTGAGGGGCTCTGGGTCTCATTTTTGGGGTTTTGAGGAGCTCTGGGTCTCATTTTTGGGGTTTTGAGGGGTCCTGGGTCTCATTTTTGGAGTTTTGAGGAGCTCTGGGTCTCATTTTTGGAGTTTTGAGGTGCTCTGGGTCTCATTTTTGGGGTTTTGAGGGGCTCTGGGTCTCATTTTTGGGGTTTTGAGGGGTCCTGGGTCTTATTTTTGGGGTTTTGAGGTGCTTTGGGTCTCATTTTTGGGGTTTTGAGGGGCTCTGGGTCTCATTTTTGGGGTTCTGAGGGGTCCTGGGTCTCATTTTTGGGGTTCTGAGGGGTCCTGGGTCTCATTTTTGGAGTTTTGAGGGGTCCTGGGTCTCATTTTTGGGGTTCTGAGGGGCTCTGGGTCTCATTTTTGGGGTTTTGAGGAGCTCTGGGTCTCATTTTTGGGGTTTTGAGGAGCTCTGGGTCTCATTTTTGGGGTTTTTAGGGGTCCTGGGTCTCATTTTTGGGGTTTTGAGGTGCTCTGGGTCTCATTTTTGGGGTTTTTAGGGGTCCTGGGTCTCATTTTTGGGGTTTTGAGGGGCTCTGGGTCTCATTTTTGGGGTTTTTAGGGGTCCTGGGTCTCATTTTTGGGGTTTTGAGGAGCTCTGGGTCTCATTTTTGGGGTTTTGAGGGGCTCTGGGTCTCATTTTTGGGGTTTTTAGGGGTCCTGGGTCTCATTTTTGGGGTTTTGAGGAGCTCTGGGTCTCATTTTTGGGGTTTTGAGGAGCTCTGGGTCTCATTTTTGGGGTTTTGAGGGGCTCTGGGTCTCATTTTTGGAGTTTTGAGGAGCTCTGGGTCTCATTTTTGGGGTTTTGAGGGGCTCTGGGTCTCATTTTTGGAGTTTTGAGGGGTCCTGGGTCTCATTTTTGGGGTTTTGAGGAGCTCTGGGTCTCATTTTTGGGGTTTTGAGGGGCTCTGGGTCTCATTTTTGGGGTTCTGAGGAGCTCTGGCTCTGTTTTCCCCCCAGGTCGGGGCGGTTTTTGGTCAGCGGTGACACCGACGGTTTTGTCACCGTGTGGGACACGCTGGCCCCGCCCGGGCCCGGGGACCCCCCCGAGCTGCCCCCCCTGCTTCGGTTCCGCGCCCTCCGCGACTGCGTCAACGGCACCAGGTAACGCCTGGGACCCCAAAAAAACACCTGGGGCACCCCAAAAATACCTGGGGGACCCCAAAAAAACACCTGGGGCACCCCAAAAATACCTGGGGGACCCCAAAAATACCCAAAATCACCCCAAAAACACCTGGGACACCCCAAAAATACTTGAGATTATCCTAAAAACACCTGGGGGACCCTAAAAAACACCTGGGGCATCCTAAAAAACACCTGGGGGACCCCAAAAATACCCGAGATCACCCTAAAAAACACTTGGGGCACCCCAAAAACACCTGGGACATCCCCAAAAATACCTGGGGGACCCCAAAAATACCTGGGGCACCCCAAAAACCATCTGGGATACCCCAGAAATACCTGAGATCACCCTAAAAACACCCGAGGTCACCCTAAAAAACACCTGGGGCACCCCAAAAATATCCAAGATCACCCCAAAAATACCTGGGAGCTCTCAAAAAATCCCAAATTTTCACCCCAAATCCCAAATTTCCCCCCCAAATCCCCAAATTTTCCCTCCCAAATCCCGAATTTTCCACCCCAAATCCCAAATTTCCCCCCCAAATCCCGAATTTCCCCCCCAAATCACGAATTTCCCCCCCAAATCTCGAATTTTCCCCCCAAATCCCGAATTTTCCCCCCAAATCCCAGATTTCCCATTCCAAATCCCAAATTTCCCCCCAAATCCCGAATTTCCCTCCCAAATCCCAAATTTTCCCTCCAAATCCCAAATTTCCCCCCCAAATCCCAAATTTTCTCTCCAAATCCTAAATTTTCCCTCCCAAATCCCAAATTTTCACCCCAAATCCCGAATTTCCCCCCCAAATCCCGAATTTTGACCCCAAATCCCGAATTTTGACCCCAAATCCTGAATTTTGACCCCAAATCCCGAATTTTCACCCCAAATCCTGAATTTTGACCCCAAATCCCGAATTTTCCCCCCGAATTCCCGCAGCCTGCACCCCGGGCTGCCTCTGCTGGCCACGGCCTCGGGGCAGCGCCTGTTCCCGGCGCCGTGGGACAGCGACGGTGACAGCGACGGTGACAGCGACGGTGACAACCGGCCACCCCCGGGGGGGGACATCCGGCTGCAGCTCTGGTGGTGGGGACCCCGCGGGGACACCGGGAACGGCGATTGTCACCTCACCGGGGACACCGGGAACGGCGATTGTCACCTCACCGGGGACACTGAGTGTCACCTCACCGGGGACACCGGGGACGGCGACTGTCACCTCACCGGGGACACCGGGGACGGCGACTGTCACCTCCCTGGGGACACCGGGAACGGCGATTGTCACCTTTCCGGGGACACCGGGAACGGCGACTGTCACCTCCCTGGGGACACTGAGTGTCACCTCCCCGGGGACACCGATTGTCACCTCCCCGGGGATGCCGATTGTCACCTCCCTGGGGACACCGGGAACGGCGACTGTCACCTCACCGGGGACACTGAGCGTCACCTCCCCGGGGACACCGATTGTCACCTCACTGGGGACACCGGGAATGGCGACTGTCACCTCCCTGGGGACACCGATTGTCACCTCATCGGGGACAACAGGAATGGCAATTGTCACCTCACCGGGGACACCGATTGTCACCTCCCCGGGGACGCCGATTGTCACCTCCCCGGGGACACCGGGAACGGCGATTGTCACCTCCCCGGGAACGGTGATTGTCACCTCCCTGAGGACAACGGGAACAGCGATTGTCACCTCCCTGGGGACACTGATTGTCACCTCACCGGTGACACCAGGACTGGCGATTGTCACCTCCCTGGGGACACCGGGACCGGTGATTGTCACCTCCCCAGGGACACCCAGGAATGGCAATTGTCACCTCCCTGGGGACACCAAGGGTCACCTCCCTGGGGACGCCGATTGTCACCTCCTTGGTGACACCGGGAATGGCGACTGTCACCTCCCTGGGGACACTGAGTGTCACCTCCCTGGGGACACCAAGGGTCACCTCCCTGGGGACGCCGATTGTCACCTCCTTGGTGACACCGGGACTGGTGATTGTCACCTCCCTGGGGACACCGGGATCGGTGTTTGTCACCTTGCTGGGGACACCGGAACTGGCGATTGTCACCCCCTTGGGGACACCGACTGTCACCCCCTTGGGGACACCGGGAACGGCTCAGACCCCCCCTGGGGACACCGATTGTCACCTCCCTGAGGTCACCCAGTGTCACCCTCTTGGGGACACCGGGACTGGCCATTGTCACCTCCCTGGGGACACCGGGACCAGCGATTGTCACCTCCCTGGGGACACCAATTGTCACCTCCCTGAGGACACCGAGTGTCACCCTCTTGGGGACACCGGGACCGGCGATTGTCACCTCCCCGGGGACACCGATTGTCACCCCTGGAGACCCCATTTGTCACCCTTGGGGGGTGTCACACCTTCCTGGGGACCCCAAATGTCACCCCCGTTCCGGTTGTACCAAAGGCGTTGTGACTGTCACCCTCTGTCACCCATCGTGGGGGCGTGGCCAGAGCCGCCCCTCCCCCACCCCCCCCCAAACCTTCCCCTCCCCCCCCCCGGGGGTCCCCACCCTCCAATTCTGGCGCTGCCCCTTTAAGAACCCCCCCCCCCAAAGCGTCACCGTCACCATGGCAACGGTGGGGGGGTGACGTCACCATCGGGCAGCGCTGGCCACGCCCCCACCCTGAGGCCACGCCCACCCAGCCTTAACTCAGTGGGTGTGGCCACGCCCCTTTATGCTAATTAGCCTTTACCTACTCCAGGCCATGCCCCTTTATGCTAATTAACCTTGAACTACTCCAGACCACGCCCCTTTAGGCTAATTAACATTTGTTTACTGCAGACCATGCCCCTTTATGCTAATTAACCTCCATTTAATCCAGACCACGCCCCTTTATGCTAATTAACATCCACCTACTCCAGGCCATGCCTCTTTATGCTAATTAACCTTCATTTACTCCAGGCCATGCCCCTTTATGCTAACTAACCTTTACCTACTCCAGGCTACGCCCCTTTATGCTAATTAACCTTCACCTACTCCAGACCACGCCCCTTTATGCTAATTAACCTCAATTTCATCCAGACCACGCCCCTTTATGCTAATTAACCTCCGTTTACTCCAGACCACGCCCCTTTATGCTAACTAACCCTCAACTACTCCAGGCCACGCCCCTTTATGCTAATTATCCCCCATTTACTCCAGGCCACACCCCTTTATGCTAATTAACCTCCATTTACCCCAGGCCACGCCCCCATTTTAAAAGCCACCCTTTTAATTACAAACGACGCCCCCTTTATGCTAATTAACCCCCACCTACCCCCAGGCCACGCCCCATTTTTAAACCCCACACTTTTATTTACAAACCACGCCCCCTTTATGCTAATTAACCCCCAGCTACTCCAGGCCACGCCCCCGTTTCTAAAGCAGTGGCTTTAATTACAAACCACGCCCCCTTTAATGCTAATTAACCCCCAGCTACCCCAGGCCACGCCCCGTTTTCAAAGCCACACTTCTAATTACAAAAAAGCCACGCCCCTTTATGCTAATTAACCCCAGGCTACGCCCTGTTTTTAAACCCGCGGCTTTAATTACAAACCACGCCCCTTTATGCTAATTAACCCTCAGGCCACGCCCCGTTCTTTAAAGCCGCGGCTTTAATTACAAACCACGCCCCTTTATGCTAATTAACCCCCAGGCCACGCCCCATTCTTTAAAGCCGTGACTTTAATTACAAACCACGCCCCCTTTTATGCTAATTAACCCCACCTATCCCAAGCCACGCCCCGTTTTTAAAGCCACACTTGTAATTACAAACCACGCCCCTTTATGCTAATTAACCCCCAGGCCACGCCCCGTTCTTTAAAGCCGTGACTTTAATTACAAACCACGCCCCTTTCTGCTAATTAACACCCAGGCCACGCCCCGTTCTTTAAAGCCACACTTTTAATTACAAACCACGCCCCTTTACGCTAATTAACCCCCAGGCCACGCCCCATTCTTTAAACCCGCGGCTTTAATTACAAACCACGCCTCTTTATGCTAATTAACCCCAGGCCACGCCCCATTATTTAAACCCGCGGGTTTAATTACAAAGCCACGCCCCTTTATGCTAATTAACCCCAGGCCACGCCCCGTTCTTTAAAGCCACACTTTTAATTACAAACCACGCCCCTTTATGCTAATTAACCCCCAGGCCACGCCCCGTTCTTTAAAACCCGCGGCTTTAATTACAAACCACGCCCCTTTATGCTAATTAACCCCCAGGCCACGCCCCATTCTTTAAAGCCGCGGCTTTAATTACAAACCACGCCCCTTTATGCTAATTAACCCCAGGCCACGCCCCGTTCTTTAAAGCCGCGGCTTTAATTACAAGCCACGCCCCTTTATGCTAATTAACCCCCAGGCCACGCCCCGTTTCTAAAGCCGTGGCTTTAATTACAAACCACGCCCCTTTATGCTAATTAACCTCCATTTCCTCCAGGCCACACCCCCGTTTTTAAAGCCACGCTTTTAATTACAAACCACGCCCCTTTATGCTAATTAATCCCCAGGCCACGCCCCGTTCTTTAAAGCCACACTTTTAATTACAAAGCCACGCCCCTTTATGCTAATTAACCCCCAGGCCACGCCCCATTCTTTAAAGCCGCGGCTTTAATTACAAACCACGCCCCTTTATGCTAATTAGCCCCCAGGCCACGCCCCGTTCTTTAAAGCCACACTTTTAATTACAAACCACGCCCCTTTATGCTAATTAACCTCCATTTCCTCCAGGCCACACCCCCGTTTTTAAAGCCACGCTTTTAATTACAAACCACGCCCCTTTATGCTAATTAGCCCCATCTACCCCCGGCCACGTTTTTAAATCCATACTTTTAATTACAAACCACGCCCCTTTATGCTAATTAGCCCTCACCTACCCCAGGCCACGCCCACCCAGCCTTCAGCTCCGTGGGCGTGGCCACGCCCCTTTATGCTAATTAACCCCCAGGCCACGCCCCATTCTTTAAAGCCGCGGCTTTAATTACAAACCACGCCCCTTTATGCTAATTAACCCCAGGCCACGCCCCATTCTTTAAAGCCGCGGCTTTAATTACAAACCACGCCCCTTTATGCTAATTAACCCCAGGCCACGCCCCGTTCTTTAAAGCCACACTTTTAATTACAAACCACGCCCCCTTATGCTAATTACCCCCAGGCCACGCCCCATTCTTTAGAGCCGCGGCTTTAATGACAAACCACGCCCCTTTATGCTAATTAACCCCCACCCAGGCCACGCCCCCGTTTCTAAAACCGCGGCTTTAATGACAAAACCACGCCCCTTCCCCCGCTCGTGGCCACGCCCCCTTTGCGTGTAGCCACGCCCCCTTTGATGCCGTGGCCACGCCCCTTGTTTAAGCCACGCCCCCTGCCCCCAGGCCACGCCCCCTGCCCCAGGCCCCGCCCCCTGTCCCAGGCCCCGCCCCCCGCAGCCGGCGCGGTCGCAGCCGGGGCGGCCCCGGAGGGTCCCGGGTTCGAGTCCGGGCTGGGCCGGGGGGGGCTCCGGGCGGGGGTCGCGGTTTTGGGGAGGGGTCGCGGTGCCCGGAGGGGGTCTCGGGGGTCTCGGGGGGGGCCATGGGGGGGGTCCCGGCCCTGCTGCTGCTGCTGCTGCTGGTGGTGGTCGCGGCCGTGCTGGGGGCGGCGGGGCTGAGCCTGGAGCCGGTGGTCTGGAACACCGGGAACCGGCGGTGAGCGCGGGGGGTACGGGGAGGGGGGATTGGGGGGTCCGAGGGGGTCCTGGAGGGGAGATTGGGGGGTCCTGGGGGCGATTGGGTGGTCCTGGGGGGGGTCCTGAGGGTGTTTGGGGGGTCCTGGGGGGGTCTGAGCGGGATCGGGGGGTCCTGGGGGGGTCCGAGGGGGTCGGGGGGGGTCTGGGGGGTCCTGGGGGCGATTGGGTGGTCCTGGGGGGGTCCTGGGGGGGGTCCTGAGGGTGTTTGGGGGGTCCTGGGGGGGTCTGAGCGGGATCGGGGGGTCCTGGGGGTGACTGGGGGGGTCCTGGGGGGGAGATTGGGGGGTCCTGGGGGGGTCCGAGGGGGTCGGGGGGGTCCGAGGGGGTCTGGGGGGCGATTGGGTGGTCCTGGGGGGGTCCTGGGGGTGTTTGGGGGGTCCTGGGGGGGTCTGAGTGGGATTGGGGGGTCCTGGGGGTGACTGGGGGGTCCTGGGGGGGGTCCTGAGGGTGTTTGGGGGGTCCTGGGGGGGTCTGAGCGGGATCGGGGGGTCCTGGGGGTGACTGGGGGGGTCCTGGGGGGGAGATCGGGGGGTCCTGGGGGGATCGGGGGGTCCTGAGGGGGTTCTGGGGGGTCCTGGAGGGGATTGGGGGGGTTTGAGGGGGTCTGAAGGGGATTGGGGGGTCCTGGGGATATCGGGGGGTCCTGGGGGGGTTCGGGGTGTCTGTGAGGGTCTGGGGGGGAGGTTGGGGGATCGGGGGGGGATATTGGGGGTCTGGGGGTGTTTGATCTGGGATTTTTGGGGGTCTCAGGGGGGTTTTGGAGGATTTTGGGGGGTCTGGGGGGGTTTGGGGGGGTCTGGGGTGTTTGATTTGGGATTTTTGGGGGGGTTGGGGGTTCTGGAGGGATTTGGGGGGGATTTTGGGGTGTCTCAGGGTGTTGATTTGGAATTTTGGGGGATCTCGGGGGGTTTGGGGGGGTCTGGGGGGGTGTGGGGGGTTTGGGGGGGATTTTGGGGTGTTTGGGGGGGTCTGGGGTGTTGATTTGGGATTTTGGGGGGTTTGGGGGGTTTGGGGGGGATTTTGGGGGGTTTGGGGGGGTCTGGGGTGTTGATTTGGGATTTTGGGGGGTTTGGGGGGTCTGGGGGGGATTTTGGGGTGTTTGGGGGGGGTCTCAGGGTGTTGATTTGGGATTTTGGGGGGTTTTGGGGGTTCTGGGGGGTTTTGGGGGTTCTGGGGGGGATTTTGGGGGGTTTGGGGGGGTCTGGGGTGTTGATTTGGGATTTTGGGGGGGTTTTGGGGGTCTCTGGGTGTTGTTGTTGTACCGGGGGGGTCGGTGGGGGGGGGGATGGGAAGGTTTGGGGGGAGTTGAGGGGGTGGGGGGAGGGGGTGGGGGGGGTTTTGTCACCCTGAGGGACGGGGACGTGGGGGTGACACCGGGGGGGTGACACCGGGGAAGGGGTGACACACTGAGGGTGACACCAGGGGTGACACTGAATGGGTGACACTGTGGGGGTGACGCCGGGTGTGTGACACCATGGGGGTGACACCGTGGCGGTGACACTGTGAGGGTGACACTGTGAGGGTGACACTGAATGGGTGACACCGTGAGGGTGACACTGTGGGGGTGACACCAGGGAAGGGGTGACATGTTGGGGGTGACACCAGGGATGACACTGTGGGGGTGACACTGTGGGGGTGACACTGAGTGTGTGACACATTGAGGGTGACACCGGGGAAGGGATGATACCATGAGGGTGACACTCTGGGGGTGACACTGTGAGGGTGACACCGTGAGGGTGACACTGTGAGGGTGACACCATGAGGGTGACACCATCTGTGTGACACCATGAGTGTCACCCGGTGCTGTGACCGCCTGTGACACCAAGTGACACCGAGTGTGACACCGGTTGTGACACCGTGGTTGTGTGACACCGGTGACGCTCCGGCTGTGACGCTCCGGTTGTGACACCGGTGACAGCTGTGACACTCCGGCTGTGACACCGTGGTTGTGTGACACCGGTGACGCTCCGGCTGTGACACCGGTGACAGCTGTGACACTCCGGCTGTGACACCGTGGTTGTGTGACACCGGTGACATTGACACTCCGGCTGTGACACCGGTGACAGCTGTGACACTCCGTTTGTGACACCGTGGTTGTGTGACACCGGTGACGCTCCGGCTGTGACGGTCCGGTTGTGACACCAGTGACAGCTGTGACGCTCCGGCTGTGACACCGTGGTTGTGTGACACCGGTGACATTGACACTCCGGCTGTGACACCGGTGACAGCTGTGACACTCCGGCTGTGACACTCCGGCTGTGACACCGTGGTTGTGTGACACCGGTGACATTGACACTCCGGCTGTGACACTCCGGCTGTGACACCGGTGACAGCTGTGACACCCTCCCTGTGACATCACCGTGCCGGTGACAGCTCTGAGGCTCCCGTCACCCTCGCGGGGAGGTGACGCCGGCTGTTGTCACCCCTCCCCTCCCCCTCTGGCTGCCCCCGGCCCCTCCCCCCCCTCCCCAGGCCCCCCAGGGAGCGGGTGGGGGAGGGGCAGCGGCGCCGTCGCCGCGGTGACGGTGACGGTGACGGCTGTGCCCAACCCCCGCCCCGGGGGCGCCTGTAGGGGGCGGTGGGGGAGGGGAGCCGGGGCCGGCGGTGCCACCGGCGGCTGTTGTCACCTGGTGGTGTCACCTCAGGGTGTCACCCCTGCTGTGTCACCCTTACAGTGTCACCTCAGGGTGTCACCCCTGCTGTGGCACCTTTACAGTGTCACCACAGTGTCACCCCTGCTGTGGCATTGTCGTGGTGTCACTGTCATGGTGTCACCCCCCATGGTGTCACCCCCACGGTGTCACCCTGGTGTCACCCTCACGGTGTCACTGTCATGGTGTCACCCCCCATGGTGTCACCCTTATGGTGTCACCCTCATGTCACCCTCACGGTGTCACCTGGCTCTGCTGTGTCACCCCCACAGTGTCACCCCTGCTGTGTCACCGTCGTGGTGTCACCGTCATGGTGTCACCCTTATGGTGTCACCCGGCTCTGCTGTGTCACCCCCACGGTGTCACCCTGGTGTCACCCCTGCTGTGTCACCCTCACGGTGTCACCCTCACGGTGTCACCCTCATGGTGTCACCGTCATGGTGTCACTCCCCATGGTGTCACCCTTACGGTGTCACCCTTGTGTCACCCTTATGGTGTCACCCGGCTCTGCTGTGTCACCCCCACGGTGTCACCCCTGCTGTGTCACCCTTACAGCGTCACCACAGTGTCACCCCTGCTGTGGCACCGTCGTGGTGTCACCGTCATGGTGTCACCCTCACGGTGTCACCTGGCTCTGCTGTGTCACCCCCACGGTGTCACTGTCGTGTCACCCCCATGGTGTCACCGTCATGGTGTCACCCTTATGGTGTCACCCGGCTCTGCTGTGTCACCCTCACGGTGTCGCCGTCATGGTGTCACCGTCATGGTGTCACCGTCATGGTGTCACCCTTATGGTGTCACCTGGCTCTGCTGTGTCACCCCCACGGTGTCACTGTCATGGTGTCACCATCGTGGTGTCACCGTCATGGTGTCACCCTCACGGTGTCACTTGGCTCTGCTGTGTCACCCCCACGGTGTCACCCTGGTGTCACCCTCATGGTGTCACCGTCATGGTGTCACCCTTACGGTGTCACCCTCGTGTCACCCTTATGGTGTCACCCGGCTCTGCTGTGTCACCCCCCCGGTGTCACCCCTGCTGTGTCACTGTCGTGGTGTCACCCTGGTGTCACCCTCACGGTGTCACTGTCATGGTGTCACCCCTGCTGTGTCACCGTCATGGTGTCACCCTGGTGTCACCCCCACGGTGTCGTTGTGGTGTCACCGTCGTGGTGTCACCCTCGTGTCACCCCCATGGTGTCACTGTCATGGTGTCACCTGGCTCTGCCGTGTCACCCCCACGGTGTCACCCCTGCTGTGCCACTGTCGTGGTGTCACCGTCATGGTGTCACCCTCACGGTGTCACCTGGCTCTGCTGTGTCACCCCCACGGTGTCACCGTCATGGTGTCACCCCCCATGGTGTCACCCTTACGGTGTCACCCTCGTGTCACCCTTATGGTGTCACCCGGCTCTGCCGTGTCACCCCCACAGTGTCACCCCTGCTGTGTCACCGTCGTGGTGTCATTGTCATGGTGTCACTGTCATGGTGTCACTGTCATGGTGTCACCCGGCTCTGCTGTGTCACCCCCACGGTGTCACCCCTGCTGTGTCACTGTCGTGGTGTCACCCTCGTGTCACCCCCACGGTGTCATTGTTGTGGTGTCACCCTGGTGTCACCCTGGTGTCACCCGGCTCTGCTGTGTCACCCCCACGGTGTCACCCTGGTGTCACCCTCACGGTGTCACTGTCACTGTGTCACCCCTGCTGTGGCACCGTTGTGGTGTCACCGTCGTGGTGTCACCGTCATGGTGTCACCGTCATGGTGTCACCTGGCTCTGCTGTGTCACCCCCACGGTGTCACCCCTGCTGTGTCACTGTCATGGTGTCACCCTCGTGTCACCCCCACGGTGTCATTGTTGTGGTGTCACTGTCATGGTGTCACTGTCATGGTGTCACCGTCATGGTGTCACCCTTATGGTGTCACCCGGCTCTGCTGTGTCACCCCCACGGTGTCACCCCTGCTGTGTTACTGTTGTGGTGTCACTGTCATGGTGTCACCGTCATGGTGTCACCCAGCTCTGCTGTGTCACCCCCACGGTGTCACCCTCACGGTGTCACTGTTACCGTGTCACCCCCATGGTGTCACCCTCACAGTGTCACCGTCATGGTGTCACCTTTATGGTGTCACCCGGTTCTGCTGTGTCACTCCCACGGTGTCACCTGGCCCTGCTGCGTCACCCCTGCAGTGTCACACGAGTACCCCAGGTGTCCCCAGGTGTCCCCAGGTGCGTCACACACACACAGGGGTGTCCCCAGGTGTCCCCAGGTGTGTCCCAGGTGTGTCCCAGGTGTGTCCCAGGTGTGTCTGAGGTGTCCCCAGCTGTCCCCAGGTGTGTCACACACACACACAGGTGTGTCACAGGTGTCACACAGGTGTCACACACACACACATGGGTGTCCCCAGATGTCCCCAGGTGTGTCCCCAGGTGTCCCCAGCTGTGTCCCAGGTATCCCAGGTGTCCCCAGGTGAGGTTTTGGTGTCCCCAGGTGTCCCCAGGTGTCCCCAGGTGTGTCCCAGGTGTCCCCAGGTGTGTTACACACACACACAGGTGTCACACAGGTGTATCTGAGGTGTTCCCAGCTGTCCCCAGGTGTGTCCAGGTGTGTCCCCAAATGTCCCCAGTGTGTCTGTGACCCCTCCTGGTGTCCCCAGGTGTGTCCCAGGTGAGGTTTTGGTGTCCCCAGGTGTCCCCAGGTGTGTCAGTGACCCTTCCAGGTGTCCCCAGGTGTGTTCCAGACTGGGTTCCAGATTGTTCTAGACTGGGTTCTAGAGCAGGTTCTAGATCGGTTCTAGAGGTTCTAGACTCGGTTCTAGATCGGTTCTAGATTGTTCTAGAGCAGGTTCTAGATTGTTCTAGACTGGGTTCTAGACTCGGTTCTAGATCGGGTTCTAGACTGGGTCCCAGGTGTCCCCATGTCCCCCCAGGTGTGCCCAGGTGTGTTCTGGGTGTCCCCCATGTGTGGTTTTGGGTGTCCCCAGGTGTCCCCAGGTGTCTCAGGTGTGTTCCCAGGTGTGTCCCCAGGTGTGTCACACACACACAGGTGTCCCCAGGTGTGTCCCAGGTGTGTCTCAGGTGTGTCCCCAGGTGTCTCAGGTGTGTTCCCAGGTGTCCCCAGGTGTGTCACACACACACAGGTGTGTCCCAGGTGTGTCACACACACACACAGGTGTGTCACACAGGTGTCACCCCCCTCACAGCTTCCTGGCCGCAGGAGGTTATGTCCTGTACCCCCAAATCGGGGACCGCCTGGACCTGGTGTCACACACACACACAGGTGTCACACAGGTGTCCCCAGGTGTGTCACACACACACAGGTGTGTCCCCAGGTGTGTCACACACAGACACAGGTGTGTCCCAGGTGTCTCCAGGTGTCTCCCAGGTGTCCCAGGTGTGTCCCAGGTGTGTCACACACACACAGGTGTGTCACAGGTGTCACACACAGGTACCCCAGGTGTCCCCAGGTGTGTCCCAGGTGTCACACAGGTGTCCCCAGGTGTGTCACACCCCTCCCCACCCCCACAGCTTCCTGGCCGCGGGGGGTTACGTCCTGTACCCCCAAATCGGGGACCGCCTGGACCTGGTGTCACACACACACACACAGGTGTGTCCCCAGGTGTGTCACACAAACACAGGTGTGTCACAGGTGTGTCCCCAGGTGTGTCCCAGGTGTGTCACACACACACAGGTGTGTCCCCAGGTGTGTCCCCAGGTGTGTCCCAGGTGTGTCCACAGGTGTGTCACACACACACAGGTGTCACACAGGTGTCACACACAGGTACCCTGGGTGTTCCCAGGTGTGTCCCAGGTGTCACGCAGGTGTCCCCAGGTGTGTCACACGCACACAGGTGTCCCCAGTTGTGTCCCAGGTGTCCCCAGGTGTGTCCCAGGTGTGTCACACGCACACAGGTGTCAGACAGGTGTCCCCAGGTGTGTCACAGGTGTGTCACACACACACAGGTGTCAGACAGGTGTGTCCCCAGGTGTCACACAGGTGTGTCCCAGGTGTCAGGTGTCCCCAAGTGTGTCCCAGGTGTGTCTCAGGTGTCCCACAGGTGTCCCCAGGTGTGTCACACAGGTGTCACCCCCCTCACAGCTTCCTGGCGGCGGGGGGTTACGTCCTGTACCCCCAAATCGGGGACCGCCTGGGACCTGGTGTCACACACACACACACAGGTGTGTCCCCAGGTGTCACACAGGTGTGTCACACACACACAGGTGTCTCCAGGTGTGTCACAGGTGTCACACAAACACACAGGTGTCACACATGTGTCACACACAGGTACCCTGGGTGTCCCAGGTGTGTCCAGGTGTCCCCAGGTGTCCCCAGGTGTGTCACAGGTGTCCCAGGTGTGTCCCAGGTGTCACACAGGTGTCACACACAGGTACCCTGGGTGTCCCCAGGTGTCCCCAGGTGTGTCACAGGTGTCACCCCCCCTCACAGCTTCCTGGCCGCGGGGGGTTACGTCCTGTACCCCCAAATCGGGGACCGCCTGGACCTGGTGTCACACACACACACACAGGTGTGTCCCCAGGTGTGTCCCAGGTGTCCCCAGGTGTCCCCAGGTGTGTCCCCAGGTGTGTCTGAGGTGTCCCCAGGTGTCTCCCAGGTGTCTCCCAGGTGTCTCCCAGGTGTCCCCAGGTGTGTCCCCAGGTGTGTCACACACACACAGGTGTCCCCAGGTGTGTCCCAGGTGTCCCAGGTGTGTCCCAGGTGTCCCCAGGTGTGTCCCCAGGTGTCCCCAGGTGTCCCCAGGTGTGTCCCAGGTGTCCCCAGGTGTGTCCCAGGTGTCACACAGGTGTCACACAGGTGTCCCCAGGTGTGTCACACACGCACAGGTGTCCCCAGGTGTGTCCCAGGTGTGTCCCCAGGTGTCCCCAGGTGTCTCCAGGTGTGTCACAGGTGTCACACAAACACACAGGTGTCACACATGTGTCACACACAGGTACACCAGGTGTCACACAGGTGTCCCCAGGTGTGTCACACCCCTCCCCACCCTCACAGCTTCCTGGCCGCAGGGGGTTACGTCCTGTACCCCCAAATCGGGGACCGCCTGGACCTGGTGTCACACACACACACACACACAGGTGTGTCTCCAGGTGTCCCCAGGTGTGTCCCAGGTGTCACACAGGTGTCCCCAGGTGTGTCACACACACACAGGTGTCCCACAGGTGTCCCCAGGTGTGTCCCAGGTGTCACACAGGTGTCCCCAGGTGTCACAGAGGTGTCCCCAGGTGTCCCCAGGTGTGTCCCCAGGTGTGTCACAGGTGTCACACAGGTGTCACACAGGTGTTTCCCCAGGTGTCACACAGGTGTCCCAGGTGTGTCCCCAGGTGTCCCCAGGTGTATCTCAGGTGTGTCCCAGGTGTGTCACACACACAGGTGTCACACAGGTGTCACCCTCACAGCTTCCTGGCGGCGGGGGGTTACGTCCTGTACCCCCAAATCGGGGACCGCCTGGACCTGGTGTGCCCGGGGGGCGGAGCCTACGAGTATTACAAGCTGTACCTGGTGGGCGTGGCCCAGGCCCGGCTGTGCCAGGTGCCCCCCGCCCCCACCCTGCTGCTCACCTGCGACCGCCCCCAGCGCGACGTTCGCTTCACCATCAAATTCCAGGAGTTCAGCCCCAACCTCTGGGGCCACGAGTTCCGCCGGAAGCACGATTATTACATCATCAGTGAGCCGTGACGTCATCACGGGGGGTGGGGTTAAATGGGGGAGGGTTTTGGGTTTTTTGGTTTTTTTTTTTTTAAATTTTTTTTTTTTTTTTTTTTTTTGAGAAATTTGGAGCCAAATTTTCATGGAAATTCTCATCAAATTTGGAAATTTTTATCAAGAATTTTCGCTGGAATTTTCGCCTGAGCTTTCACAGAAATTTGAAATTTTCCCCAAATTTTCATCTGAATTTTCACCCAAATTTTCTCCAAATTTTCATCAAAATTTTCATCGAAATTTTCCCCGAATTTTTACCAAAATTTTCGCAGGAATTTTCATTAAATTTTCCTCCAATTTGAAAGTTTGAACCCAAATTTTCTTCGAAATTTTCATCCAAATTTTCCCCAAAATGAGCCATGACGTCATCACGGGGGGAGGGGTGAAAGCGGGAGTGTTTTGGGTTTTTTGGGTTTTATTTTAAATTTTAATGGTTTTTTTTTTTTTTTTTTGAGAAATTTGGAGCCAAATTTTCATGGAAATTCTCATTTTTTTATCGGAATTTTCGCTGGAATTTTCACCTGAACTTTCACAGAAATTTGAAAATTCGAACCCAAATTTTCAGCAAAATTTTCCCCAAATTTTCATCTGAATTTTCACCCAAATTTTCCCCAAATTTTCCCCAAATTTTCATCAAAATTTTCATCGAAATTTTCCCCCAAATTTTTACCAAAATTTTCGCAGGAATTTTCACCTGAATTTTCGCACTAATTTGAAAATTTGAACCCAAATTTTCATCCGAGTTTTCCACAAATTTGTGCCCAAATTTTCCCTCGAATTTAATCCCAAATTTTCGCGGGAATTTTTCACCCAAATTTGAAAATTCTGAACCCAAATTTCCCCCAAAATTTTCCCGCCAAATTTTCGCTCGTTAACGAGAGGCCAAGTGGGGCCGTGACGTCACCGGGGTCAGGCGATGATGTCATTGGGGGGACAGGAAATGACGTCACAGGGAAAAAAAACCACAACTGATGACGTCATTGAGGGACAGGCGATGACGTCACGGGGGGGCGGGCGATGATGTCACCAAGGGGACCGATGATGACGTCATTGAGGGATGGGTGATGACGTCACAGGGTGGGGGAATACAGGCAATGACGTCATTGAGGGACGGGCGATGACATCACTGGGGGGAGGGGCGATGACGTCACTGGGGGGACAATTCCAATGAGCGAGGAGGGTGGGGGGGGGGGGGGGGCGCGTGACCGAGCAGTGACGTCACAGATGGGGCGCGATGACGTCACCGATGACGTCACCGCGCCCCAACCCCCCCCCCCCCGCAGCCACCTCGGACGGGACCCA
>NC_081284.1:1767500-1848639 GCF_030490865.1 Poecile atricapillus | reverse complement strand
TCCCCACGGGGACACCGCAGGGCCCTGTCCCCAGCCCTGTCCCCACGGGGACACCGCAGGGGCCCTGTCCCCAGCCCTGTCCCCACGGGGACACCGCAGGGGCCCTGTCCCCAGCCCTGTCCCCACGGGGACACCGCGGGGGCCCTGTCCCCAGCCCTGTCCCCACGGGGACACCGCAGGGGCCCTGTCCCCAGCCCTGTCCCCAAGGGCTCACCAAGGCTTCCAGAGAGGCAGCCAGGCGCTTCTGCCGCAGAAGGGCTTTCAGCTCCGCTCTCACGCTGGGCTGGGGACAACGGCAGCGTTAGGGACACGGCGGGGACACCGGGCTGGGCTGGGGGGACAGCGGAAAGCAGGGGGGGCCCTGGGGAAGGGTCCCTGGCAGCTCTGGGGTTATCAATCCACACTGGGAGATCGCCTTTCACAAGGATTCAGATGAATGCCAGATGTTCTCTGCTTTTGCTGTGGCGTTTTCTTTTCCTCCTGCTGGCAAGTTTTAGGCGTAGGGCAAGAAGAATTTTGGGCTTTGGGGCTCAGTCCTGTCTGTGCAAAGCCAGAGGAGCTCCAGGGGACGGATGGTGGGGCCCAGGCTGCCATCGACACCGACCGCCTGCAGCAGCAGCAGCAGCAGCAGCAGGAGGAACAACTCCAGCCCAAACCCAAATGTCATAAAGGGAAATAAAACCTTTCATTGGCGTGCTCTAAAAAGGCGGATTCAGGGCGTGGCCGTGCAAAATACTCCTTGGGAAAGTTGGAATATGCATTAAAAACCCACAGCAGGATGGGATCAAAGGAGCGTTCCAAAGATATCGGGGGTGCTCCCGGCAGCGCTCCAGGGCACGCGGCCGTTTGAACCCTTGGCTTTCTCATCTTGGTCTCCTCATTGTCCATTTGTTGGTATCAGAGCTTTGATAATGGATGGGGCCAGTGGGGCTGGTTCTCCACAGCGGCTGCGGGAGCTGCCGCGCTCCTGGCCAGCAGCAGCAGCGGGCTCCTGGCCAAGGGGCAGGGCTGGCCCAGGGGCCGTGTCCCGGGCCCTGCGGGGGCTCGGGGACGGGGATGCAGCGGGAGCCCTGCGCAAAGGCTCCCTGGGGAGGGTCTGTGGGGCAGGGCAGCCGGCTGGGCTGGCAGCAGGGGGGCACTGGGCTGCTGTGCTGGGACACACTGGGACGGCCTGGGGCCTGCTGGCCGTGCCAGGGGAGCCTCTGACAGCGGCACAACTCCTGCTACCCACCAGAGGCGTCTCCAGGATCCCAACGTTGGCCAAATCCAGCTGCAGAGAGAGAGCAGGAGACCTCGCCGGTCACCGGGATGTCCCCGGCACCAGCGAGGAACCGGGGGGCCAAAGTGCCCCCAAATTCCCCCAGGGGATGCCCCCCAAGCCCAGCTGCCCCCTCACCTCCTGGACATCATCTTGGACTCCTTGCAGCAGCGCCTGGGGAAGGAGAAGAAAGGGAAAGAGAGGAAGGAAGGGTCGGGAATGCAGCCCCAGGGAACGCCGTGCCCAAGAGAGGGGCTGAGAAAAGCGTGTGGAACGCTCCCTGCTCCCGCAGGAACAGCAGGGCAGCCGGGCTGCAGGGGAAGGTGAGGAGCTGCAGGGCGCAAACAGGACACACGGACAAAGGCAGCGCGGGATGAGGGGATCATTCGGAGCCCTGGGCCGGGAGAAATGGAACCAAAGCACCAGGGATGGCCAAAGGAGCGGAAGGAGCAGGCGCAAGGGCAGCGGGGGACGAGTTCAGCTGAGAGGAAGAGCGCTGACTTCATCCCAGAGAGCCCCGGAGGAGCCCGGAGTGGCCAAGGAGGAGGCGAGCGCAGCCCCAAAGGGGCGCGGAGCTGGTTGGGACACGAAGCGGGGATGGCTGGGCTGAGGAAATGAACCGGTGTGAGGCCCGTGGTGTAACCCCAGCTGGCAGAGACTCCAAAGAGAGGGACGAGTCTCCAGGGTGTGCCTGGCCCTGCAGGAGCCGTTCCCCTGCGGCTGGGCGCTGCTGGATCAATCCATCCCTGCTCTCACAGCTCCCTCCGCTGTGGATGCTAACTCTGAAGCAGGCAGCAAAGTGCCTGTGGAATTGCAGGCCACATTGCTTGCTCAGTCCAGCCTGAGAAAGTAGCCTGAGAATTCATGGGGAGGATTCAAAACAATCCTCAGAGACAGAAAACAGCCTTGCCAGGTGCTGTTTGTCTGTCCCTTGTTTTCTTTGCAGGAGAAAGTCGGGGGGAAATGTGCCCCGCTGACCAGTGATGTAGTAGTTTGCTAACCAATAAGAGTTTCCTTTCTCTACTTTCCACGTATAGGTCTATAAAAAAGACCTGAAACAATAAACTGAGAAAAATTCTCCTAACTAACTCCTAAA
This sequence comes from Poecile atricapillus, assembly GCF_030490865.1. Classification (NCBI taxonomy): domain Eukaryota; kingdom Metazoa; phylum Chordata; class Aves; order Passeriformes; family Paridae; genus Poecile; species Poecile atricapillus. The sequence goes on along the minus strand of NC_081284.1, from coordinate 1,846,285 downwards.
GAGCCTGTGTCGTCTCTTCCCAGCCGTTCCTAACAGAGCGACACTCCGCTCCTCACGGAGTTTTCCGTGCGCGCATCAGCAGGCCTGGTGCGGACGGGCCCGGCGGGGCTGTGGGGGACACGGTGCGGGGAGCAGGGCAAAGGGACGGGAACTCGGGGCTCCCGGGGATCTCCTGGAGCTGGGGGAGACCCAAAGGAGCCCAACGGGGGCAAACGGAGAGCCCGAGGGGCCGGGCCGGGCTGAGGAAGGGGCGCGGTGTGAGGCGCAGGGCAGGAGAAAGGAATCGTGGTGGGGGGACACGGCAGGGCAAGGGAGGGGCTGGCTGGGGACACAAGGACCAGGACAGCTGGGGACAAAAACCGAGAGAGGGGATCTGGGAGAGGGGCTGAGCCAGGGAAGGGGCCAGGGGGACGGCGCTGTGGGGCCAGGAAGGGAGGCAGAGGATGGAGGGGGAAGAAGGGAGGAAAGGGCTCGGGAATGGTCGGGGCTCGGGCGTTTGGGCAGCCTGGGTGGGACACAGGGGAGACACAGGGGGCAGCCAGGAGATTGGTGACGGGCCCAAAAGGTGGGATGGGAGGCCAGGAAGGGCAGGAGGTGGGGACAGCGTTTGGCCTTGGAGCCTCACCTTGGCCTGTGCCGGGGGGCACAGCAGGATGGAGAAGAGCAGGGCCACGGCGAGCACAGCCACCTTCATCTTCCTCTTCCTCCTCTGCCAGTGAGTGGGGAGCGCTGGCTGAGGCTGCCCCAGGTGAGGAGCACCTTTATCCTGCCGGGACTCCTCCCTGCGCCCTCCCCAAGAGCCCCCAGGCCAAAGGCCGGCTTGGCACAGCCCCCAGCCCTGGCCACAAGCCCAGGCCTGGCACAGAGTCCATCCCAGCTGCGGCACGGATCCAGCCCCCCTCCCCGCATCCCTGCGGCTTCCTGCACGGGGCAGCTGCCCCTGCAAGGGCCCAGGCCCCCGCGGCTGCCAAGGGGGGCAGGCAGGGAGCCAAAGGCAGCTGGGGAGCCTGTGGGGACACCCCCCAGTCCAGCACAATCCATCCTCCAACCTGCCCCAGCTCCCGCTGACCCTGCCCTGCCGGAGCTTTCCCCGGGGGACAGCCCAGAGCTCAGCCCCAAAGCCCACACGGGGACAGCAGGGCCAGCGGGGGCCGTGGGGCCAGCCCGGCCATCGGCAGCTGCAGCCCCTGCAGACACTGCCCGGCAGCGGGCAATGCCCAGCGCCTGCACACCAGCCTGAGCTCTGGCCAAGGGCTCCGCTGGGGCCATCCCCACATCCCCACCAGCCTGCATCCCTTCCCCTGCACATCCCAGCTCCGCTCCCTTCCCATCCCCACGCCACAGCCCGCAGGCCGATGTCCCCTGCCCTGCCACTCTCCCTGTCCCACCCACAGCCACTCAGCCCTCCCACAGCACCTGGCTCTGCTTCTGCACCTCTGCCCCGGGCAGGGGGAGCAGGGACCCCATCCCCAGCCAGCCCCAAACCCCAGCCCGCTCTGGGGGTGCCCGGCCCCAAGGCCCTGCTCCCCACAGAGCCTCTCTGCAGTGCCCTGGCCACCATGGGCCCATCCCCAGGGACAGGGGCAAGCAGGGCTTGTCCCCAGGCAGCCACCGGGAGCCAGCTGGGCAAACAGAGGTGACCTGGGACGAGGAGGAGGAGGAGGAGGAGGAGGGAGGATGTGGCTCCCCTGCCAGCATCTCTGATAAGCCCTGTTTGCCCAGGGCCTCAGGCACCAGGAAGACGCTCAGCCATCCTCTTCCTCCCTGGAGGCCAAACCTGCTCAACTCCAGCCACGCAAAATCCACTCCCTCCATCCTTCCCGGCTGCTGCCTGCTGGGGGAAGAAATTGGCCAAGCTCAGTTCCCTTTGGTCAATCCGTGCTGACCACTCCTGGTCACCTCCCTGGCATCCCTGTGGTCAGCTGGCCACCAGGATGAGCCCAGTGCAGGGCTGGAGGGGACACTGCCTGGCCTCTGATGCCTGAGGACTTCAGCTTTCTTTTTTTCATGTATTTCACGTATTTTTTTTTCATGTATTTCATGTTTTCATGCAAGCCTGTAATCCTTTAGTGCAGAACTCTAAACTCTGTGTACAGTGCTCTGGTCTCCACATCTTGGTCAGACAAAACAATTCCTCTGCAGGCCTGGGGATGGAGGACACCTCCCTGCCTGGGGCCCCGGGAGATGGAAACAAATGGGAGCTGGGGGAGAAGAGTGGGGGTAAATGACTTCATTTCCTGGAGTTCTAATTGGAAAATTAACCCCCAATATGCAAATAGGCCTGGGGATGGAGGACACCTCAGTGCCGCGGGTGAGGTGACCTGTGAGGAGGAGGAGGAGGAGGGAGGATGAGGCTCCCCTGGCAGCATCTCTGATCAGCCCTGTTTGCCCAGGGCCTGAGGCACCAGGAATGCATTTTCAGCCACCTGGGGCTTCCCCGCTTCTGCCCTTCCTTGGGCCGGTTCCGGAGCGAGCTGTCACGGCCGTGGCCTGAAATGTTTTCCCAGCTGGGCCACGGCGGATTTGGGCCGGATCCACAGTGAAAATGTTCTGGGGAAAGAGAGGAGCAGAACCCTTCACTAATGCGCTGGAATGTCAAACAAGAGCGACAGCCAGGGACAGCTCTCAGAAAACACTTCTCTCTGCATTTGTCCTTCTTGGAAGCCGGGACAGGCACCTGGATCCACCTGGGAACAAAATCAGGGGCACCTGTGATTCTCTGAGGCTTTGGAAAACCTCCCGTCGGCTTCCGAACCCAAAGCAGGTTTTCAGCCTCAGCCTTTGATCCGCAGCTTGGATCTCCTGGAAAGACTTTTCCTCACCTCCCTGTGGGCAGAGAGGATTTTCCTGTCCCTGGGGATCATCCTGCTGGATGGATTTGGGAGTGGACGGTTTGGGGAGCACAAAGGACACAGGACAAGGGGGTGTCCTCTGGGGTCCCTCCTGGGACACTCTCCTGTCTCATTAAGGACTTTTGGATTTGGGTTCTTTTTCCCTTTGAACTGAAGGTTGATGAGAGGGAGGCAGTTTTCTCTTGTTTGGTCTCAGTTGTTTATTTTTTTCTTATCAGCATTACAAGGTACAAGGAGCTCTGTGCACTATGATAGAAAAGGAGTAAAATGGCCAACAAAGATCCTCTTCAAGGTCTTTTATATGTCCATTTACCCAATTAACAGATGCCAACTAAATTATTTTTCTTAGTGACCCAATGACCCAACACCTGTGTGCTGCATTAATTAAAATTAATTAATTAAAAATGCACTGTGGCATTCTTTATCCAATCACTTACTACCACCCAAAAACCCCTAGGAGAAGGACATGAAGAAGAAAGAAGAAGGGACAAGAGACAACACCCTAAATCCCCCATCTTGTCTCCTGTTCTCTAAACTACTTTTTCACCCAGTGATTTAAGAAACTTTCTAATCTACACACTCTCACTTTTCCTATTTAACTTTAACATTTGTTTTCATGTATCACCGTGAAAACATGCTCATGAATTTCGTATTATATGAAATTCAGTGTTTCTTTGAATCCTAGAACTAAGTATTAGAAACGAGGGCACACACTCTGTGTCTCAGACTCCAACACTCCCCAGTGCCTGAAGGGCCTGAAGATTCCAAACCATGAGGGATGGGGAGGAAATCCAGGGACTGGGAGATCCTGTGCATGGCCCAGAGAGGTGGAGGGATGGCTCCGTGCTCGGAGAGGTGTCGGGAATGTCTCCAGGGGTTTTAGGAAAGCAGGACAGAAAAGGGAGCGGTGGGGACGCCCTTCCTGTGAGAGCGGAGCCCTCAGGAGTGTCTGAGCCAGAAGAGCAGTGACGAGGAATGGTGGAAAAAAGATTTTCCCTTGAGCCCTTGGAGGTTTGGTCAGAGATCCCCTGGACAAAGTGGGAATCCCAAAGTCCGAGGGCCGTGACAGAGGAACTGGGGAGCGCTGAGGGAGCTGGGGGACAGCTCAGCCTCCCACGACAATCCCTGCCAGGAGAGGGGCCTGAGGGAAACCAGCGTCATCCCGCTCTTCCCAAAGGGCAGCCAGGAGCCAGGGAAGTGCAGCTGAGGCCTCTTCAGGCTCGATAAACAGCAGAGCCCAGACAAAGCTAAGGGGAAAAACAGCGGTTGTGTTTATTGGAGGCCTTCAGGTACATTTAGGGCAGATGAAACGTCGGCAGCGGCCGACGAGTCATGGGGTTTTTATAAGTTTGGTCCATTGGCATATTGGGGGTTAATCTTCCAATTAGATCTCCAGGTAATGAAGTCATTCACCCCCAGTCTTCTCCCCCAGCTCCCGTTTGTTTCCATCTCCCGGGGCCCGAGGCAGGGAGGTGTCCTCCATCCCCAGGCCTGGTTTGGGGTCCGGACCCTTCAGCACTGGGGAGTGTCCCAGGAGGGACCCCAGAGGACACCCCCTTGTCCTGTGTCCTTTGTGCTCCCCAAACCCGTCCACTCCCAAATCCATCCAGCAGGATGATCCCCAGGGACAGGAAAATCCTCTCTGCCCACAGGGAGGTGAGGAAAAGTCTTTCCAGGAGATCCAAGCTGCGGATCAAAGGCTGAGGCTGAAAACCTGCTTTGGGTTCGGAAGCCGACGGGAGGTTTTCCAAAGCCTCAGAGAATCACAGGTGCCCCTGATTTTGTTCCCAGGTGGATCCAGGTGCCTGTCCCGGCTTCCAAGAAGGACAAATGCAGAGAGAAGTGTTTTCTGAGAGCTGTCCCTGGCTGTCGCTCTTGTTTGACATTCCAGCGCATTAGTGAAGGGTTCTGCTCCTCTCTTTCCCCAGAACATTTTCACTGTGGATCCGGCCCAAATCCGCCGTGGCCCAGCTGGGAAAACATTTCAGGCCACGGCCGTGACAGCTCGCTCCGGAACCGGCCCAAGGAAGGGCAGAAGCGGGGAAGCCCCAGGTGGCTGAAAATGCATTCCTGGTGCCTCAGGCCCTGGGCAAACAGGGCTGATCAGAGATGCTGCCAGGGGAGCCTCATCCTCCCTCCTCCTCCTCCTCCTCCTCCTCACAGGTCACCTCACCCGCGGCACTGAGGTGTCCTCCATCCCCAGGCCTATTTGCATATTGGGGGTTAATTTTCCAATTAGAACTCCAGGTAATGAAGTCATTTACCCCCACTGTTCTCCCCCAGCTCCCGTTTGTTTCCATCTCCCGGGGCCCGAGGCAGGGAGGTGTCCTCCATCCCCAGGCCTGCAGAGGAATTGTTTTGTCTGACCAAGATGTGAAGAGCAGAGCACTGTACACAGAGTTTAGAGTTCTGCACTAAAGGATTACAGGCTTGCATGAAAACATGAAATACATGAAAAAAAATACGTGAAACACATGAAAAAAAGAAAGCTGAAGTCCTCAGGCATCAGAGGCCAGGCAGTGTCCCCTCCAGCCCTGCACTGGGCTCATCCTGGTGGCCAGCTGACCACAGGGATGCCAGGGAGGTGACCAGGAGTGGTCAGCACGGATTGACCAAAGGGAACCGAGCTTGGCCAATTTCTTCCCCCAGCAGACAGCAGCCAGGAAGGATGGAGGGAATGGATTTTGCGTGGCTGGAGTTGAGCAGGTTTAGCCTCCAGGGAGGAAGAGGATGGCTGAGCGTCTTCCTGGTGCCTGAGGCCCTGGGCAAACAGGGCTTATCAGAGATGCTGGCAGGGGAGCCACATCCTCCCTCCTCCTCCTCCTCCTCCTCCTCCTCCTCCTCCTCCTCCTCCTCCTCGCAGGTCACCTCTGTTTGCCCAGCTGGCTCCCGGTGGCTGCCTGGGGACAAGCCCTGCTTGCCCCCGTCCCTGGGGATGGGCCCATGGTGGCCAGGGCACTGCAGAGAGGCTCTGTGGGGAGCAGGGCCTTGGGGCCGGGCACCCCCAGAGCGGGCTGGGGTTTGGGGCTGGCTGGGGATGGGGTCCCTGCTCCCCCTGCCCGGGGCAGAGGTGCAGAAGCAGAGCCAGGTGCTGTGGGAGGGCTGAGTGGCTGTGGGTGGGACAGGGAGAGTGGCAGGGCAGGGGACATCGGCCTGCGGGCTGTGGCGTGGGGATGGGAAGGGAGCGGAGCTGGGATGTGCAGGGGAAGGGATGCAGGCTGGTGGGGATGTGGGGATGGCCCCAGCGGAGCCCTTGGCCAGAGCTCAGGCTGGTGTGCAGGCGCTGGGCATTGCCCGCTGCCGGGCAGTGTCTGCAGGGGCTGCAGCTGCCGATGGCCGGGCTGGCCCCACGGCCCCCACTGGCCCTGCTGTCCCCGTGTGGGCTTTGGGGCTGAGCTCTGGGCTGTCCCCCGGGGAAAGCTCCGGCAGGGCAGGGTCAGCGGGAGCTGGGGCAGGTTGGAGGATGGATTGTGCTGGACTGGGGGGTGTCCCCACAGGCTCCCCAGCTGCCTTTGGCTCCCTGCCTGCCCCCCTTGGCAGCCGCGGGGGCCTGGGCCCTTGCAGGGGCAGCTGCCCCGTGCAGGAAGCCGCAGGGATGCGGGGAGGGGGGCTGGATCCGTGCCGCAGCTGGGATGGACTCTGTGCCAGGCCTGGGCTTGTGGCCAGGGCTGGGGGCTGTGCCAAGCCGGCCTTTGGCCTGGGGGCTCTTGGGGAGGGCGCAGGGAGGAGTCCCGGCAGGATAAAGGTGCTCCTCACCTGGGGCAGCCTCAGCCAGCGCTCCCCACTCACTGGCAGAGGAGGAAGAGGAAGATGAAGGTGGCTGTGCTCGCCGTGGCCCTGCTCTTCTCCATCCTGCTGTGCCCCCCGGCACAGGCCAAGGTGAGGCTCCAAGGCCAAACGCCGTCCCCACCTCCTGCCCTTCCTGGCCTCCCATCCCACCTTTTGGGCCCGTCACCAATCTCCTGGCTGCCCCCTGTGTCTCCCCTGTGTCCCACCCAGGCTGCCCAAACGCCCGAGCCCCGACCATTCCCGAGCCCTTTCCTCCCTTCTTCCCCCTCCATCCTCTGCCTCCCTTCCTGGCCCCACAGCGCCGTCCCCCTGGCCCGTTCCCTGGCTCAGCCCCTCTCCCAGATCCCCTCTCTCGGTTTTTGTCCCCAGCTGTCCTGGTCCTTGTGTCCCCAGCCAGCCCCTCCCTTGCCCTGCCGTGTCCCCCCAGCGCGATTCCTTTCTCCTGCCCTGCGCCTCACACCGCGCCCCTTCCTCAGCCCGGCCCGGCCCCTCGGGCTCTCCGTTTGCCCCCGTTGGGCTCCTTTGGGTCTCCCCCAGCTCCAGGAGATCCCCGGGAGCCCCGAGTTCCCGTCCCTTTGCCCTGCTCCCCACACCGTGTCCCCCACAGCCCCGCCGGGCCCGTCCGCACCAGGCCTGCTGATGCGCGCACGGAAAACTCCGTGAGGAGCGGAGTGTAGCTCTGTTAGGAACGGCTGGGAAGAGACGACACAGGCTCTTTAGGAGTTAGTTAGGAGAATTTTTCTCAGGTTATTGTTTCAGGTCTTTTTTATAGACCTATACGTGGAAAGTAGAGAAAGGAAACTCTTATTGGTTAGCAAACTACTACATCACCATCATTGGTCAGCGGGGCACATTTCCCCCTGACTTTCTCCTGCAAAGAAAACAAGGGACAGACAAACAGCACCTGGCAAGGCTGTTTTCTGTCTCTGAGGATTGTTTTGAATCCTCCCCATGAACTCTCAGGCTACTTTCTCAGGCTGGACTGAGAAAGCAATGTGGCCTGCAATTCCACAGGCACTTTGCTGCCTGCTTCAGAGTTAGCATCCACAGCGGAGGGAGCTGTGAGAGCAGGGATGGATTGATCCAGCAGCGCCCAGCCGCAGGGGAACGGCTCCTGCAGGGCCAGGCACACCCTGGAGACTCGTCCCTCTCTTTGGAGTCTCTGCCAGCTGGGGTTACACCACGGGCCTCACACCGGTTCATTTCCTCAGCCCAGCCATCCCCGCTTCGTGTCCCAACCAGCTCCGCGCCCCTTTGGGGCTGCGCTCGCCTCCTCCTTGGCCACTCCGGGCTCCTCCGGGGCTCTCTGGGATGAAGTCAGCGCTCTTCCTCTCAGCTGAACTCGTCCCCCGCTGCCCTTGCGCCTGCTCCTTCCGCTCCTTTGGCCATCCCTGGCGCTTTGGTTCCATTTCTCCCGGCCCAGGGCTCCGAAGGATCCCCTCATCCCGCGCTGCCTTTGTCCGTGTGTCCTGTTTGCGCCCTGCAGCTCCTCACCTTCCCCTGCAGCCCGGCTGCCCTGCTGTTCCTGCGGGAGCAGGGAGCGTTCCACACGCTTTTCTCAGCCCCTCTCTTGGGCACAGCGTTTCCTGGGGCTGCATTCCCGACCCTTCCTTCTCTCTTTCCCTTTCTTCTCCTTCCCCAGGCGCTGCTGCAAGGAGTCCAAGATGATGTCCAGGAGGTGAGGGGGCAGCTGGGCTTGGGGGGCATCCCCTGGGGGAATTTGGGGGCACTTTGGCCCCCCGGTTCCTCGCTGGTGCCGGGGACATCCCGGTGACCGGCGAGGTCTCCTGCTCTCTCTCTGCAGCTGGATTTGGCCAACGTTGGGATCCTGGAGACGCCTCTGGTGGGTAGCAGGAGTTGTGCCGCTGTCAGAGGATCCCCTGGCACGGCCAGCAGGCCCCAGGCCGTCCCAGTGTGTCCCAGCACAGCAGCCCAGTGCCCCCCTGCTGCCAGCCCAGCCGGCTGCCCTGCCCCACAGACCCTCCCCAGGGAGCCTTTGCGCAGGGCTCCCGCTGCATCCCCGTCCCCGAGCCCCCGCAGGGCCCGGGACACGGCCCCTGGGCCAGCCCTGCCCCTTGGCCAGGAGCCCGCTGCTGCTGCTGGCCAGGAGCGCGGCAGCTCCCGCAGCCGCTCTGGAGAACCAGCCCCACTCGCCCCATCCATTATCAAAGCTCTGATACCAACAAATGGACAATGAGGAGACCAAGATGAGAAAGCCAAGGGTTCAAACGGCCGCGTGCCCTGGAGCGCTGCCGGGAGCACCCCCGATATCTTTGGAACGCTCCTTTGATCCCATCCTGCTGTGGGTTTTTAATGCATATTCCTACTTTCCCAAGGAGTGTTTTGCACGGCCGCGCCCTGAATCCGCCTTTTTAGAGCACGCCAATGAAAGGTTTTATTTCCCTTTATGACATTTGGGTTTGGGCTGGGGTTGTTCCTCCTCCTGCTGCTGCTGCTGCTGCTGCAGGCGGTCGGTGTCGATGGCAGCCTGGGCCCCACCATCCGTCCCCTGGAGCTCCTCTGGCTTTGCACAGACAGGACTGAGCCCCAAAGCCCAAAATCCTTCTTGCCCTACGCCTAAAACTTGCCAGCAGGAGGAAAAGAAAACGCCACAGCAAAAGCAGAGAACATCTGGCATTCATCTGAATCCTTGTGAAAGGCGATCTCCCAGTGTGGATTGATAACCCCAGAGCTGCCAGGGGCCCTTCCCCAGGGCCCCCCCTGCTTTCCGCTGTCCCCCCAGCCCAGCCCGGTGTCCCCGCCGTGTCCCTAACGCTGCCGTTGTCCCCAGCCCAGCGTGAGAGCGGAGCTGAAAGCCCTTCTGCGGCAGAAGCGCCTGGCTGCCTCTCTGGAAGCCTTGGTGAGCCCTTGGGGACAGGGCTGGGGACAGGGCCCCTGCGGTGTCCCCGTGGGGACAGGGCTGGGGACAGGGCCCCTGCGGTGTCCCCGTGGGGACAGGGCTGGGAACAGGGCTATGCGGTGTCCCCGTGGGGACAGGGCTGGGGACAGGGCCCCTGCGGTGTCCCCGTGGGGACAGGGCCGGGGACAGGGCCCCCGCGGTGTCCCCGTGGGGACAGGGCTGGGGACAGGGCCCCTGTGGTGTCCCCGTGGGGACAGGGCTGGGGACGCCGCCGACGCCGCCTTTGCGTTTCAGGGCGGGGAGCGCTGATGACATCGGTGTCCTGTCCTCCTCCGGCGGCACCGGGAACCTTCTGGAACCTTCCCCCAGTCCCCGCTGAGCCCAGCGCCGTTTCCCCTGGATCATCAATAAACCCTCTCTGCAATAAACCCTCCCCGTGTCCGTCCCTCTGTCCGTCCGTCCGTCCCTCTGCTGCTGCTGTGTGAAAAACGGGGTTCACTCCTTTTTTCATGTAGAATTTATAAAGTTTAATGGGAAGGCAATTAGGAGATAAAAATAAAGCAAAATGCACAAATACGGCCGGGTGCCCTCGCTCCTGATACTTAACTCTGAGATCCAGAAAAACCCTGAATTTCACACGACATGGAACTCATGAGCGTGTGTTTCCATGGTGACACATGAAAACAAATGTTAAAGTGAGATGGAAAAAGCTAAAAGTGTGAGTGTGTAAATTAGGGAGTTTTCTTAAATCACTGGGTGAAAAAAGTTAAAGTTTAGAGTTTAAGTTAGTTTAGAAAGGAGGAGGCGAGATGGAGGATTTAGAATGTTGTTTCTTTTCCTTCTTTCTTCTTCATGTTCTTCTTTTGGAGGTTTTTGGGTGATAGTGAGTGATTGGAGAGAAAATGCCTCAGTGCAGCACAGAGGTGATGGGTCATTGGGTCATCAAGAAAAATAATACACCTGTCTACTGTTAATTGGGTAAGAATTAATATAAAAATAAAGGAATTGTGCAGTTCGAGGCCATTTTGTGCTTTCAAAGCCAAAGTGAGGCACAAAGTGAGGCACAAGGGCATTCTGTACCATCAGAAGAAAATAAATCAGATTGCAGTGATTTAAACTTGTGCAGAAAGTCTGGAGAGACCTGCCAAGAAACCTTCGTGAAAAACGAGGGTCACTCCTTTTTTTATGTGGAATTTAAAAAGTTTAATGGGAAGACAATTAGGATTATAAAATAATTATTAAATAATTTAATTAATAAAAATATTTAAATATAATGATAGATAATTATATAATAGTAGAATTATAAAATAATTATAGAAATAAAGTGAAATGTACAAACACGGCCGGGTGCCGCAGCTTTCAGCCAAGGGAGCTCCCCGTGTGTCGTGGGGTGACTTAAACTTTTAACTTTAAGTTTAAAATAGTTTTGAGTTTTTTTGAGGAAGTTGAAGCTGTGGGAGGTGATGGGATTCTTTTTTCCTGACCAATTATCGGTCATTTCTAAGAACTGACAGCAGTTTTGACCACTGAAAAGTGAGATCAACTTGTGAACACCACCCTGAGATGTAAATCCAGAGTTCTCTTGTTCTCTTTTTGGTTTCTGGCTTCTGAAAAGGTGACATGGCTCTGTCTCAGTTTCTTCCCACCCCTCCTCCAGGCCGGACAAGGCCACAGAGGGGCGAGGAAAGAGAAACGGAGACATTTCTTGGGCCTGGCTTGGTTTGCAGTTTCTGCCACTGAACTGAAACCTGACACCATGAACATCTGCAGCTTTCCAAGACTTTAATTCTTTTACTGTCGCTCTATTGGGAACAGCGAGAAGAACGACACAGACTCTCCTGGGAGTCAATCAGGAGAATTTCTCTCAGTTCATTACCTCAGGTCTTTTTTATACACTGATACGTGAAAAGTACAGAAAATAAACTCTTACTGGTCAGTAAACTAACACATCACCATCACTGGTCAGTGGGGTTCAGCGCCCCTCGACTTTCTCTTGCAAGAAAACAAGGAACAGACAAACAGCACCTGCAAGGCTGTTTTCTATCTCTGAGGATTGTTTTAATTCTTTCTCATGATTTCCCAGGCCACTTTCTCAGGCCACACTGAGAAAGTTCTGTGGCCTGTAAATAGTTTTCTTGTGAGAAGCTCCATAGATTAGCAGAAAAAGACTTCTGTTTCTCTACAAAGGCTGATGAGAAGACTATATTATATTATATTGTATTGTATTATATTATATTATATTATATTATATTATATTATATCATATTATATTATATTATATTATATTATATTATATTATATTATATTATATTATATTATATTATATTATATTATATTATATTATATTATATTATATTATATTATATTATATTATTATATTACTACATCATATCATATAATGTCATATCACATTATATTTTTTTTATATAATAGAAATTAATAAATAAACTAAAATAAACAAACTAAAAAAAAAAATATATATAAAGTAGTAGCAATAAAACTCCTAAGTTAACAGAAAGGAAGAAAAAAATCCCCAGAGCTGATGACAGAAACAGAGAAAAAAACCCCTTTGCCGTTGAATAACTCATGGCCCTTGAAGGGATGTCCCTTGAGTGTTGTCCCTTGAACTGGTGGCCCTTGAACCGATGTCCCTTGAACTGATGTCTCTTGAACCGATGTCCCTTGAACTGATGTCCCTTGAACCGATTTCCCTCGATGTCCCTTGCGGTGCTGGCCCAGAGAGCCTCTCTGAGGGTGCAGGAATGACAGGAAAGTGACAGCCGGGTTTGTTCCATTGCGATGCCGTGGTTTAAAAGCACCACTAAAAAAAATATCACTAAAAACACTCTGGGGATTATTGTCCATGGTTTATTGTCCATGGTTTATTGTCCATGGTTTATTGATCATTGGTTTATTGTCCATGGTTTATTGTCCATGGTTTATTGTCCATGGTTTATTGATCATTGGTTTATTGTCCATGGTTTATTGTCCAGGGTTTATTGTCCATGGTTTATTGTCCATGGTTTATTGTCCATGGTTTATTGTCCATGGTTTATTGATCATTTCTTTATTGTCCATGGTTTATTGTCCATGGTTTATTGATCATTGGTTTATTGTCCATGGTTTATTGATCACTGGTTTATTGTCCATGGTTTATTGTCCATGGTTTATTGATCACTGGTTTATTGATCACTGGTTTATTGATCACTGGTTTATTGATCATTGGTTGTTTGACCATAGTTTTTTGTCCATGGTTTATTGTCCATGGTTTATTGATCATTGGTTTATTGTTCATGGTTTATTGTCCATGGTTTATTGTCCATGGTTTATTGATCATTGGTTTATTGATCATTCCAGGGTTTATTGATCATTCCATGGTTTATTGATCATTCCGAGGCTTATTGATCATTCCATGGTTTATTGATCAATCCAGGGTTTATTGATCATTGGTTTATTTATAATTCCAGGGTTTATTGATCATTCCAGGTTTGATTGATCATTTCACGGTTTATTGATCATTGGTTTATTGATCATTCCAGGGTTTATTTATCATTGGTTTATTGATCATTCCAGGGTTTATTGATCATTCCAGGGTTCAGGGGCTCCTCCAGGATCTCTTCGTGCTGCTGGAGGGGTGGTCACACGGCGTCACCGTTCCCAATCCTAGAAGCCGGATCCCAAACCGTGACCCCGGGGCAGGAGAGGCCTGGGCCCCTCTCCGGTGGGAGCCGGGAATGAGGGCCCAGATGGAGCCGGGATCAGCTCCTCAGATCCGTGAGGGCCCCAGATCCCCTCCCCCCGGGGGTGTCCCAAATGCTGCTGCTGTGACCCTGGGGTGACCCCAAGGGTGATCCTGAGGTGACCTGAGCAGTGACCCCAGGGTGACCCCAAGGATGACTCCAGCAGTGACCCCTGCAGTGACCCCAAGGGTGTCCCCAGGGTGTCCCCAGGGTGTCCCCAGCCTCGGGGACAGATCTGTCCAGCTCTGTCCAGCGCCCCTAGGACATGGAGCAGGGACAGCCCCAGCAGTGGCCCCATGGTGACCCCAGGGTGTCCCCAGCAGTGACCCCAGGGTGACCACATGGTGACCCCGCAGTAACCCCAGAGTGACCCCAGAGTGACCCCAGGGTGACCCCAGGGTGTCCCCAGCCTCGGGGACAGCTCTGTCCAGCTCTGTCCAGCTCTGTCCAGCTCTGTCCAGCTCTGTCCAGCGCCCCCAGGACACGGAGCAGGGACAGCCCCGGAGGGTCTCCCCAAACCCCCCGGGGCCTTTTGTGGGGCCGGAGCCCCCCGGGGATTCCAGGGGAGCTTCCCAGGGGGCAGCGGGGGGGGTTGGGGGGACTGGGGGATACTGGGGGATACTGGGAGATACTGGGGTGTACTGGGATGTACTGGGGTGCACTGAGGCACTCTGGGGGATACTGGGGTGTACTGGGGGGACTGGGGGATACTGGGGCACACTGAGGGGATTTGGGGCACTGGGGGTACTGGGGTGTACTGGGATATGCTTGGGGATACTGGGGTGTACTGGGGTGCACTGGGGCACACTGGGGCACACTGGGGTGTACTGGGGGAAACTGGGGCACACTGGGGTGTACTGGGGCACACTGGAGTGTACTGGGGTGTACTAGGGCACACTGGAGTGTACTGGGGTGTACTGGGGCAGACTGCGGGATACTGGGATGTACTGGGGTGTACTGGGGGGATTCTGGGGCACACTAGGGTGTACTGGGGGATACTGGGGTGTACTGGGGCACAGTGGGGCACACTGGGGTGTACTGGGGTGTACTGGGGGATACTGGGGCACACTGGGGTGTACTGGGGTGTACTGGGAGAAACTGGGGCACACTGGGGTGTACTGGGGCACACTGGGGTGTACTGAAGCACACTGGGGTGTACTGGGGTGTACTGGGGGATACTGAGATGTACTGGGGTGTACTGGGGTGTACTGGGGCGCACTGGGGTGTACTGAAGCACACTGGGGTGTACTGGGATGTACTGGGGTGTACTGGGGCAGACTGGGGGATACTGGGATGTACTGGGGTGTACTGGGGGGATTCTGGGGCACACTGGGGTGTACTGGGGGATACTGGGGCACACTGGGGTGTACTGGGGGATACTGGGTGGATACTGGGATGTACTGAGGTGTACTGGGGCACACTGGGATGACCCCAAGGGCCGGGGCAGGGTCGGGGCCCAGCAGAAGTCGGGGTGCTCACCTCAGACCTCCTCACTGGAGAGGCTCTCGCTCCTCCCTGCCCAGAGAGGGTGGATGGCACAGGGACGTCACCGCGGTGTCCCCAGAGCCAGACACGTGTCCCCAGCCAGGTGTACCCGGCCAGGTGTCCCCAGACAGGTGTCCCCAGCCAGGTGTACCCAGAGCCAGACAGGTGTCCCCAGCCAGGTGTCCCCAGCCCCAGAGATGTCCCCTGCCCCAATGAGGTGTCCCCAGCCCCAGAGATGTCCCCAGCCCCAGAGATGTCCCCAGCCCCACCGAGGTGTCCCCAGCCCCACCGAGGTGTCCCCAGCCCCACCAAGGTGTCCAGAGGAGGAGGAGGAGGAGGAGGAAGGGGTTTGGGGACACCCCACACGTGAGCACTGGGAAAGAGGGGAGAGAGGGCAGGAAACGGACTGGGAATGAGGCACTGGGGGGTTACTGGGATAACTGGGACAACTGGGAATACAGCGGGGCCCCTCTCTGGGAACAGCTGGGGTGGACTGGGATTTACCGGGGTGTACTGGGATTTACTGGGATGGGTGGGAATCCAGTGAGGGGGACTCTGGGAAGCACTGGGGTGTACTGGGATTTACTGGGATGGAGGGATCTGCTCCAAGAGCTGCCGGGACTCATCTCGCTCCTCCGAACTGTGGCTTCCCCCTGCAGAGACGGGGACGCGTCACCGGGCTGTCCCAAACCCAGTAAGGGACGGAGAGGACAAACTGGTTCCCAGTTCCCCCAGCCCCCCACGGTTCCAGAACTTACCACGGTGATGGAACCGCCCCCTGTGTCTGCGCCCGTGGTGGCCTGGGGAAGGGGGGCAAGGTCAGGACGGGACCTGAGGGGGTCCCCAGAGCCCCCAGCCCCCGGCTGTCCCCAGTCCAAGGTGGGAAATCCCAGGGGATCCAGCCCCGGGGATCTCCCGCTCACCTGGAGGAGGGAATCGTCCCCCAGAGCCGAAGCCTTGGTGAGAAACCCAGCCCCGTCTCAGATCCTGGGAGCATCGTGTGCCAGCCTCAGCCGGGGGGCACAGCAGGATGGAGAAGAGCAGGGCCACGGCGAGCACAGCCACCTTCATCTTCCTCTTCCTCCTCTGCCAGTGAGTGGGGAGCGCTGGCTGAGGCTGCCCCAGGTGAGGAGCACCTTTATCCTGCCGGGACTCCTCCCTGCGCCCTCCCCAAGAGCCCCCAGGCCAAAGGCCGGCTTGGCAC
Source organism: Poecile atricapillus (assembly GCF_030490865.1). Classification (NCBI taxonomy): domain Eukaryota; kingdom Metazoa; phylum Chordata; class Aves; order Passeriformes; family Paridae; genus Poecile; species Poecile atricapillus. Next base: position 1,830,355 of record NC_081284.1, on the reverse strand, counting down.
AGCCCCCAGCCCTGGCCACAAGCCCAGGCCTGGCACAGAGTCCATCCCAGCTGCGGCACGGATCCAGCCCCCCTCCCCGCATCCCTGCGGCTTCCTGCACCGGGCAGCTCTTTTTCGTGTAGTTCATGGCGTTTCTTTTTCATGTATTTCATGTTTTCATGCAAGCCTGTAATCCTTTAGTGCAGAACTCTAAACTCTGTGTACAGTGCTCTGGTCTTCACATCTTGGTCAGACAAAACAATTCCTCTGCAGGCCTGGGGATGGAGGACACCTCCCTGCCTCGGGCCCCGGGAGATGGAAACAAACGGGAGCTGGGGGAGAAGAGTGGGGGTAAATGACTTCATTACCTGGAGTTCTAATTGGAAGATTAACCCCCAATATGCAAATAGGGGTTATAAAACTTATAAAAAACCCCATGACTCGTTGGCCTCTGCCGAGGTTTCATCTGCCCTAAATGTACCTGAAGGCCTCCAATAAACACAACCGCTGTTTTTTCTCTTAGCTTTGTCTGGGCTCTGTTGTTTATCGAGCCTGAAGAGGCCTCAGCTGCACTTCCCTGGCTCCTGGCTGCCCTTTGGGAAGAGCGGGATGACGCTGGTTTCCCTCAGGCCCCTCTCCTGGCAGGGATTGTCGTGGGAGGCTGAGCTGTCCCCCAGCTCCCTCAGCGCTCCCCAGTTCCTCTGTCACGGCCCTCGGACTTTGGGATTCCCACTTTGTCCAGGGGATCTCTGACCAGACCTCCAAGGGCTCGGGGGAAAATCTTTTTTCCACCATTCCTCGTCACTGCTCTCCTGGCTCAGACACTCCTGAGGGCTCCGCTCTCACAGGAAGGGCGTCCCCACCGCTCCCTTTTCTGTCCTGCTTTCCTAAAACCCCTGGAGACATTCCCGACACCTCTCCGAGCACGGAGCCATCCCTCCACCTCTCTGGGCCATGCACAGGATCTCCCAGTCCCTGGATTTCCTCCCCATCCCTCATGGTTTGGGATCTTCAGGCCCTTCAGGCACTGGGGAGTGTTGGAGTCTGAGACACAGAGTGTGTGCCCTCGTTTCTACTACTTAGTTCTAGGATTCAAAGAAACACTGAATTTCATATAACATGAAATTCATGAGCATGTTTTCATGGTGATACATGAAAACAAATGTTAAAGTTAAATAGGAAAAGTGTGAGTGTGTAGATTAGAAAGTTTCTTAAATCACTGGGTGAAAAAGTAGTTTAGAGAACAGGAGACAAGATGGAGGATTTAGGGTGTTGTCTCTTGTCCCTTCTTCTTTCTTCTTCATGTTCTTCTCCTAGGGGTTTTTGGGTGGTAGTAAGTGATTGGATAAAGAATGCCACAGTGCATTTTTAATTAATTAATTTTAATTAATGCAGCACACAGGTGTTGGGTCATTGGGTCACTAAGAAAAATAATTGAGTTGGCATCTGTTAATTGGGTAAATGGACATATAAAAGACCTTGAAGAGGATCTTTGTTGGCCATTTTACCCCTTTTCTATCATAGTGCACAGAGCTCCTTGTACCTTGTAATGCTGATAAGGAAAGAATAAACTACTGAGACCAAACAAGAGAAAACTGCCTCCCTCTCATCAACCTTCAGTTCAAAGGGAAAAAGAACCCAAATCCAAAAGTCCCTAATGAGACAGGAGAGTGTCCCAGGAGGGACCCCAGAGGACACCCCCTTGTCCCGTGTCCTTTGTGCTCCCCAAACCCGTCCACTCCCAAATCCATCCAGCAGGATGATCCCCAGGGACAGGAAAATCCTCTCTGCCCACAGGGAGCTGAGGAAAAGTCTTTCCAGGAGATCCAAGCTGCGGATCAAAGGCTGAGGCTGAAAACCTGCTTTGGGTTCGGAAGCCGACGGGAGGTTTTCCAAAGCCTCAGAGAATCACAGGTGCCCCTGATTTTGTTCCCAGGTGGATCCAAGTGCCTGTCCCGGCTTCCAAGAAGGACAAATGCAGAGAGAAGTGTTTTCTGAGAGCTGTCCCTGGCTGTCGCTCTTGTTTGACATTCCAGCGCATTAGTGAAGGGTTCTGCTCCTCTCTTTCCCCAGAACATTTTCACTGTGGATCCGGCCCAAATCCGCCGTGGCCCAGCTGGGAAAACATTTCAGGCCACGGCCGTGACAGCTCGCTCCGGAACCGGCCCAAGGAAGGGCAGAAGCGGGGAAGCCCCAGGTGGCTGAAAATGCATTCCTGGTGCCTCAGGCCCTGGGCAAACAGGGCTGATCAGAGATGCTGCCAGGGGAGCCTCATCCTCCCTCCTCCTCCTCCTCCTCACAGGTCACCTCACCCGCGGCACTGAGGTGTCCTCCATCCCCAGGCCTATTTGCATATTGGGGGTTAATTTTCCAATTAGAACTCCAGGTAATGAAGTCATTTACCCCCACTCTTCTCCCCCAGCTCCCGTTTGTTTCCATCTCCCGGGGCCCGAGGCAGGGAGGTGTCCTCCATCCCCAGGCCTGCAGAGGAATTGTTTTGTCTGACCAAGATGTGAAGACCAGAGCACTGTACACAGAGTTTAGAGTTCTGCACTAAAGGATTACAGGCTTGCATGAAAACATGAAATACATGAAAAAAAATATGTGAAATACATGAAAAAAAAGTGCGTGAAACACATGAAAAAAAGAAAGCTGAAGTCCTCAGGCATCCCAGGCCAGGCAGTGTCCCCTCCAGCCCTGCACTGGGCTCATCCTGGTGGCCAGCTGACCACAGGGATGCCAGGGAGGTGACCAGGAGTGGTCAGTACGGATTGACCAAAGGGAACTGAGCTTGGCCAATTTCTTCCCCCAGCAGGCAGCAGCTGGGAAGGATGGAGGGAGTGGATTTTGCGTGGCTGGAGTTGAGCGGGTTTGGCCTCCAGGGAGGAAGAGGATGGCTGAGCGTCTTCCTGGTGCCTCAGGCCCTGGGCAAACAGGGCTGATCAGAGATGCTGCCAGGGGAGCCTCATCCTCCCTCCTCCTCCTCCTCCTCCCAGGTCACCTCTGTTTGCCCAGCTGGCTCCCGGTGGCTGCCTGGGGACAAGCCCTGCTTGCCCCCGTCCCTGGGGATGGGCCCATGGTGGCCAGGGCACTGCAGAGAGGCTCTGTGGGGAGCAGGGCCTTGGGGCCGGGCACCCCCAGAGCGGGCTGGGGTTTGGGGCTGGCTGGGGATGGGGTCCCTGCTCCCCCTGCCCGGGGCAGAGGTGCAGAAGCAGAGCCAGGTGCTGTGGGAGGGCTGAGTGGCTGTGGGTGGGACAGGGAGAGTGGCAGGGCAGGGGACATCGGCCTGCGGGCTGTGGCGTGGGGATGGGAAGGGAGCGGAGCTGGGATGTGCAGGGGAAGGGATGCAGGCTGGTGGGGATGTGGGGATGGCCCCAGCGGAGCCCTTGGCCAGAGCTCAGGCTGGTGTGCAGGCGCTGGGCATTGCCCGCTGCCGGGCAGTGTCTGCAGGGGCTGCAGCTGCCGATGGCCGGGCTGGCCCCACGGCCCCCGCTGGCCCTGCTGTCCCCGTGTGGGCTTTGGGGCTGAGCTCTGGGCTGTCCCCCGGGGAAAGCTCCGGCAGGGCAGGGTCAGCGGGAGCTGGGGCAGGTTGGAGGATGGATTGTGCTGGACTGGGGGGTGTCCCCACAGGCTTTGTCCCCAGCTGCCTTTGGCTCCCTGCCTGCCCCCCTTGGCAGCCGCGGGGGCCTGGGCCCTTGCAGGGGCAGCTGCCCCGTGCAGGAAGCCGCAGGGATGCGGGGAGGGGGGCTGGATCCGTGCCGCAGCTGGGATGGACTCTGTGCCAGGCCTGGGCTTGTGGCCAGGGCTGGGGGCTGTGCCAAGCCGGCCTTTGGCCTGGGGGCTCTTGGGGAGGGCGCAGGGAGGAGTCCCGGCAGGATAAAGGTGCTCCTCACCTGGGGCAGCCTCAGCCAGCGCTCCCCACTCACTGGCAGAGGAGGAAGAGGAAGATGAAGGTGGCTGTGCTCGCCGTGGCCCTGCTCTTCTCCATCCTGCTGTGCCCCCCGGCACAGGCCAAGGTGAGGCTCCAAGGCCAAACGCTGTCCCCACCTCCTGCCCTTCCTGGCCTCCCATCCCACCTTTTGGGCCCGTCACCAATCTCCTGGCTGCCCCCTGTGTCTCCCCTGTGTCCCACCCAGGCTGCCCAAACGCCCGAGCCCCGACCATTCCCGAGCCCTTTCCTCCCTTCTTCCCCCTCCATCCTCTGCCTCCCTTCCTGGCCCCACAGCGCCGTCCCCCTGGCCCCTTCCCTGGCTCAGCCCCTCTCCCAGATCCCCTCTCTCTGTTTTTGTCCCCAGCTGTCCTGGTCCTTGTGTCCCCAGCCAGCCCCTCCCTTGCCCTGCCGTGTCCCCCCAGCGCGATTCCTTTCTCCTGCCCTGCGCCTCACACCGCGCCCCTTCCTCAGCCCGGCCCGGCCCCTCGGGCTCTCCGTTTGCCCCCGTTGGGCTCCTTTGGGTCTCCCCCAGCTCCAGGAGATCCCCGGGAGCCCCGAGTTCCCGTCCCTTTGCCCTGCTCCCCACACCGTGTCCCCCACAGCCCCGCCGGGCCCGTCCGCACCAGGCCTCCTGATGCGTGCACGGAAAACTCCGTGAGGAGCGGAGTGTCGCTCTGTTAGGAACGGCTGGGAAGAGACGACACAGGCTCTTTAGGAGTTAGTTAGGAGAATTTTTCTTAGTTTATTGTTTCAGGTCTTTTTTATAGACCTATACGTGGAAAGTAGAGAAAGGAAACTCTTATTGGTTAGCAAACTACTACATCACCATCATTGGTCAGCGGGGCACATTTCCCCCCGACTTTCTCCTGCAAAGAAAACAAGGGACAGACAAACAGCACCTGGCAAGGCTGTTTTCTGTCTCTGAGGATTGTTTTGAATCCTCCCCATGAATTCTCAGGCTACTTTCTCAGGCTGGACTGAGAAAGCAATGTGGCCTGCAATTCCACAGGCACTTTGCTGCCTGCTTCAGAGTTAGCATCCACAGCGGAGGGAGCTGTGAGAGCAGGGATGGATTGATCCAGCAGCGCCCAGCCGCAGGGGAACGGCTCCTGCAGGGCCAGGCACACCCTGGAGACTCGTCCCTCTCTTTGGAGTCTCTGCCAGCTGGGGTTACACCACGGGCCTCACACCGGTTCATTTCCTCAGCCCAGCCATCCCCGCTTCGTGTCCCAACCAGCTCCGCGCCCCTTTGGGGCTGCGCTCGCCTCCTCCTTGGCCACTCCGGGCTCCTCCGGGGCTCTCTGGGATGAAGTCAGCGCTCTTCCTCTCAGCTGAACTCGTCCCCCGCTGCCCTTGCGCCTGCTCCTTCCGCTCCTTTGGCCATCCCTGGTGCTTTGGTTCCATTTCTCCCGGCCCAGGGCTCCGAAGGATCCCCTCATCCCGCGCTGCCTTTGTCCGTGTGTCCTGTTTGCGCCCTGCAACTCCTCACCTTCCCCTGCAGCCCGGCTGCCCTGCTGTTCCTGCGGGAGCAGGGAGCGTTCCACACGCTTTTCTCAGCCCCTCTCTTGGGCACAGCGTTTCCTGGGGCTGCATTCCCGACCCTTCCTTCTCTCTTTCCCTTTCTTCTCCTTCCCCAGGCGCTGCTGCAAGGAGTCCAAGATGATGTCCAGGAGGTGAGGGGGCAGCTGGGCTTGGGGGGCATCCCCTGGGGGAATTTGGGGGCACTTTGGCCCCCCGGTTCCTCGCTGGTGCCGGGGACATCCCGGTGACCGGCGAGGTCTCCTGCTCTCTCTCTGCAGCTGGATTTGGCCAACGTTGGGATCCTGGAGACGCCTCTGGTGGGTAGCAGGAGTTGTGCCGCTGTCAGAGGCTCCCCTGGCACGGCCAGCAGGCCCCAGGCCGTCCCAGTGTGTCCCAGCACAGCAGCCCAGTGCCCCCCTGCTGCCAGCCCAGCCGGCTGCCCTGCCCCACAGACCCTCCCCAGGGAGCCTTTGCGCAGGGCTCCCGCTGCATCCCCGTCCCCGAGCCCCCGCAGGGCCCGGGACACGGCCCCTGGGCCCGCCCTGCCCCTTGGCCAGGAGCCCGCTGCTGCTGCTGGCCAGGAGCGCGGCAGCTCCCGCAGCCGCTGTGGAGAACCAGCCCCACTCGCCCCATCCATTATCAAAGCTCTGATACCAACAAATGGACAATGAGGAGACCAAGATGAGAAAGCCAAGGGTTCAAACGGCCGCGTGCCCTGGAGCGCTGCCGGGAGCACCCCCGATATCTTTGGAACGCTCCTTTGATCCCATCCTGCTGTGGGTTTTTAATGCATATTCCAACTTTCCCAAGGAGTATTTTGCACGGCCACGCCCTGAATCCGCCTTTTTAGAGCACGCCAATGAAAGGTTTTATTTCCCTTTATGACATTTGGGTTTGGGCTGGGGTTGTTCCTCCTCCTGCTGCTGCTGCTGCTGCTGCAGGCGGTCGGTGTCGATGGCAGCCTGGGCCCCACCATCCGTCCCCTGGAGCTCCTCTGGCTTTGCACAGAGAGGACTGAGCCCCAAAGCCCAAAATTCTTCTTGCCCTACGCCTAAAACTTGCCAGCAGGAGGAAAAGAAAACGCCACGGCAAAAGCAGAGAACATCTGGCGTTCATCTGAATCCTTGTGAAAGGCGATCTCCCAATGTGGATTGATAACCCCAGAGCTGCCAGGGACCCTTCCCCAGGGCCCCCCCTGCTTTCCGCTGTCCCCCCAGCCCAGCCCGGTGTCCCCGCCGTGTCCCTAACGCTGCCGTTGTCCCCAGCCCAGCGTGAGAGCGGAGCTGAAAGCCCTTCTGCGGCAGAAGCGCCTGGCTGCCTCTCTGGAAGCCTTGGTGAGCCCTTGGGGACAGGGCTGGGGACAGGGCCCCTGCGGTGTCCCCGTGGGGACAGGGCTGGGGACAGGGCCCCTGCGGTGTCCCCGTGGGGACAGGGCTGGGGACAGGGCCCCTGCGGTGTCCCCGTGGGGACAGGGCTGGGGACAGGGCCCCTGCGGTGTCCCCGTGGGGACAGGGCTGGGGACAGGGCCCCTGCGGTGTCCCCGTGGGGACAGGGCTGGGGACGCCGCCGACGCCGCCTTTGCGTTTCAGGGCGGGGAGCGCTGATGACATCGGTGTCCTGTCCTCCTCCGGCAGCACCGGGAACCTTCTGGAACCTTCCCCCAGTCCCCGCTGAGCCCAGCGCCGTTTCCCCTGGATCATCAATAAACCCTCTCTGCAATAAACCCTCCCCGTGTCCGTCCCTCTGTCCGTCCGTCCGTCCCTCTGCTGCTGCTGTGTGAAAAACGGGGTTGACTCCTTTTTTCATGTAGAATTTATAAAGTTTAATGGGAAGGCAATTAGGAGATAAAAATAAAGCAAAATGCACAAATACGGCCGGGTGCCCTCGCTCCTGATACTTAACTCTGAGATCCAGAAAAACCCTGAATTTCACACAACATGGAACTCATGGGCGTGTTTCCATGGTGACACATGAAAACAAATGTTAAAGTGAGATGGAAAAAGCTAAAAGTGTGAGTGTGTAAATCAGAGAGTTTTCTTAAATCACTGGGTGAAAAAAGTTAAAGTTTAGAGTTTAAGTTAGTTTAGAAAGCAGGAAGCGAGATGGAGGATTTAGAATGTTGTTTCTTTTCCTTCTTCTTTCTTCTTCATGTTCTTCTTTTGGAGGTTTTTGGGTGATTGTGAGTGATTGGACAGAAAATGCCTCAGTGCAGCACAGAGGTGATGGGTCATTGGGTCATTAAGAAAAATAACACACGTGTCTATTGTTAATTGGGTAAGAATTAATATAAAGATAAAAGAATTGTGCAGTTCGAGGCCATTTTGTGCTTTCCAAGCCAAAGTGAGGCACAAAGTGAGGCACAAGGGCATTCTGTACCATCAGAAGAAAATAAATCAGATTGCAGTGATTTAAACTTGTGCAGAAAGTCTGGAGAGACCTGCCAAGAAACCTCCATGAAAAACGAGGGGCACTCCTTTTTTTATGTAGAATTTAAAATGTTTAATGGGAAGACAATTAGGATTATAAAATAATTATTAAATAATTTGATTAATAATAATATTTAAATATAATGATAGATAATTATATAATAGTAGAATTATAAAATAATCATAGAAATAAAGTGAAATGTACAAACATGGCCGGGTGCCGCAGCTTTCAGCCAAGGGAGCTCCCCGTGTGTCGTGGCGTGACTTTAACTTTTAAGTTTAACTTTAAAATAGTTTTGAGTTTTTTTAAGGAAGTTGAAGCTGTGAGAGGTGATGGGATTCTTTTCTCCTGACCAATTATCGGTCATTTCTAAGAACTGACAGCAGTTTTGACCACTGAAAAGTGAGATCAACTTGTGAACACCACTCTGAGATGTAAAGACAGAGTTCTCTTGTTCTCTTTTTGGTTTCTGGCTTCTGAAAAGGTGACAAGGCTCTGTCTCAGTTTCTTCCCACCCCTCCTCCAGGCCGGACAAGGCCACAGAGGGGCGAGGAAAGAGAAACGGAGACATTTCTTGGGCCTGGCTTGGTTTGCAGTTTCTGCCGCTGAACTGAAACCTGACACCATGAACATCTCCAGCTTTCCAAGACTTTAATTCTTTTACTGTCGCTCTATTGGGAACAGCGAGAAGAACGACACAGACTCTCTTGGGAGTCAATCAGGAGAATTTCTCTCGGTTTATTACCTCAGGTCTTTTCTATAGACTGATACGTGAAAAGTACAGAAAATAAACTCTTATTGGTTAGTAAACTAACACATCACCATCATTGGTCAGTGGGGTTCACCACCCCTCGGCTTTCTCTTGCAAGAAAACAAGGAACAGACAAACAGCACCTGCAAGGCTGATTTCTATCTCTGAGGATTGTTTTAATTCTTTCTCATGATTTCCCAGGCCACTTTCTCAGGCCAGACTGAGAAAGTTCTGTGGCCTGTAAATAGTTTTCTTGTGAGAAACTCCATAGATTAGCAGAAAAAGACTTCTGTTTCTCTACAAAGGCTGATGAAAAGACTTATATTATATTATATTGTATTGTATTGTATTGTATTATATTATATTATATTATATTATATTATATTATATTATATTATATTATATTATATTATATTATATTATATTATATTATATTATATTATATTATATTATATTATATTATATTATATTATATTATATTATATTATATTATATTATATTATATTAATTATATTATATTATATTATATTATATTATATTATATTATATTATATATATTATATAGTATCATATTATATAGTATTATATTATATTATTATATTATTATATCATATCATATAATGTCATATCACATTATATTATTTTTTTATATAATAGAAATTAATAAATAAACTAAAATAAACAAACTAAAAAAAATATATATATAAAGTAGTAACAATAAAACTCCTAAGTTAACAGAAAGGAAGAAAAAAATCCCCAGAGCTGATGACAGAAACAGAGAAAAAAAACCCTTTGCCTTTGAATAACTCATGGCCCTTGCAGGGATGTCCCTTGAGTGCTGTCCCTTGAACTGATGTCCCTTGAACCGATGTCCCTCGATGTCCCTTGCAGTGCTGGCCCCGAGCGCCTCTCTGAGGGTGCAGGAATGACAGGAAGGTGACAGCCGGGTTTGTTCCATTGCGATGTCGTGGTTTAAAAGCACCACTAAAAAAAATATCACTAAAAACACTGCGGGGATTATTGTCCATGGTTTATTGTCCATGGTTTATTGTCCATGGTTTATTGTCCATGGTTTATTGATCATTGGTTTATTGTCCATGGTTTATTGTCCATGGTTTATTGATCATTGGTTTATTGTCCATGGTTTATTGTCCATGGTTTATTGATCATTTCTTTATTGTCCATGGTTTATTGTCCATGGTTTATTGATCATTGGTTTATTGTCCATGGTTTATTGTCCATGGTTTATTGTCCATGGTTTATTGATCATTGGTTTATTGATCATTGGTTTATTGTCTATGGTTTATTGATCATTTGTTCATTGTCCATGGTTTATTGTCCAGGGTTCATTGTCCATGGTTTATTGATCATTGGTTTATTTTCCATTGTTTATTGATCATTGGTTTATTGTCCATGGTTTATTGTCCATGGTTTATTGATCATTGGTTTATTGATCACTGGTTTATTGTCCATGGTTTATTGTCCATGGTTTATTGATCATTGGTTTATTGATCACTGGTTTATTGTCCATGGTTTATTGATCATTGGTTTATTGTCCATGGTTTATTGTCCATGGTTTATTGATCACTGGTTTATTGATCACTGGTTTATTGACCATTGGTTTTTTGACCATAGTTCTTTGTCCATGCTTTATTGTCCATGGTTTATTGATCATTGGTTTATTGTCCATGGTTTATTGATCATTGGTTTATTGTCCATGGTTTATTGTCCAGGGTTTATTGTCCATGGTTTATTGTCCATGGTTTATTGTTCATGGTTTATTTATCATTGGTTTATTGTCCATGGTTTATTGTCCATGGTTTATTGATCATTGGTTTATTGATCATTGGTTTATTGTCCATGGTTTATTGATCACTGGTTTATTGATCATTGGTTTATTGATCATTGGTTTATTGTCCATGGTTTATTGTCCAGGGTTTATTGTCCATGGTTTATTGTCCATGGTTTATTGTTCATGGTTTATTTATCATTGGTTTATTGTCCATGGTTTATTGTCCATGGTTTATTGATCATTGGTTTATTGATCATTGGTTTATTGTCCATGGTTTATTGATCACTGGTTTATTGATCATTGGTTTATTGATCATTCCAGGGTTTATTGATCATTCCTTGGTTTATTGATCATTCCATGGTTTATTGATCAATCCAGGGTTTATTGATCATTCCATGGTTTATTGATCATTTCAGGGTTTATTGATCATTGGTTTATTTGTCATTCCAGGGTTTATTGATCATTCCAAGGTTTATTGATCATTCCAAGGTTTATTGATCATTCCAGGGTTCAGGGGCTCCTCCTGGATCTCCTCGTGCTGCTGGAGGGGTCAGCTCACGGCGCCACCGTTCCCAATCCTAGAAGCCGGATCCCAAACCGTGACCCCGGGGCAGGAGAGGCCTGGGCCCCTCTCCAGAGGGAGATGGGAATCGGGGCCCGGATGGAGCCGGGATCGGCTCCTCAGATCCGTGAGGGCCCCAGATCCCCTCCCCCCGGGGGTGTCCCAAATGCTGCTGCTGTGACCCTGGGGTGACCCCAAGGGTGACCCCGGAGTGACCCCAGAGTGACCCAAGGGTGACCCTGAGGTGACCTGAGTGGTGACCCCAGGGTGACCCCAAGGGTGATTCCTGCAGTGACCCCTGCAGTGACCCCAAGGGTGTCCCCAGGGTGACCCCAGGGTGTCCCCAGCAGTGACCGCGGGGTGACCACATGGTGACCCCACAGTAACCCCAGAGTGACCCCAGAGTCACCCCAGGGTGACCCCAGGGTGTCCCCAGGGTGTCCCCAGCCTCAGGGACAGCTCTGTCCAGCTCTGTCCAGCTCTGTCCAGCTCCCCCAGGACACGGAGCAGGGACAGCCCCAGAGGGACCCCCCAAACCCCCCGGGGCCTTTTGTGGGGCTGGAGCCCCCCGGGGATTCCAGGAAAGCTTCCCAGGGGGCAGCGGGGGAGGTTGGGGGGGACTGGGGGATACTGGGGGATACTGGGAGATACTGGGGTGCACTGGGGTGTACTGGGGGGACTGGGGGATACTGGGGCACACTGAGGGGATTTGGGGCACTGGGGGTACTGGGGTGTACTGGGATATGCTTGGGGATACTGGGGTGTACTGGGATGTACTGGGGGATACTGGAGTGTACTGGGGCACACTGGGGCACACTGGGGTGTACTGGGGTGTACTGGGAGAAACTGGGGCACACTGGGGTGTACTGGGGCACACTGGGGTGTACTGAAGCACACTGGGGTGTACTGGGATGTAATGGGGTGTACTGGGGCAGACTGGGGGATACTGGGATGTACTGGGGTGTACTGGGGGGATTCTGGGGCACACTGGGGTGTACTGGGGCATACTGGGGCACACTGGGGTGTACTGGGGGATACTGGGTGGATACTGGGATGTACTGAGGTGTACTGGGGCACACTGGGATGACCCCAAGGGCCGGGGCAGGGTCGGGGCCCGGCAGAAGTCGGGGTGCTCACCTCAGACCTCCTCACTGGAGAGGCTCTCGCTCCTCCCTGCCCAGAGAGGGTGGATGGCACAGGGACGTCACCGCGGTGTCCCCAGAGCCAGACACGTGTCCCCAGCCAGGTGTACCTGGCCAGGTGTCCCCAGACAGGTGTCCCCAGCCAGGTGTACCCAGAGCCAGACAGGTGTCCCCAGCCCCACCAAGGTGTCCCCAGCCCCAGAGATGTCCCCAGCCCCACCGAGGTGTCCCCAGCCCCACCGAGGTGTCCCCAGCCCCACCGAGGTGTCCCGAGGAGGAGGAGGAGGAGGAGGAAGGGGTTTGGGGACACCCCACACGTGAGCACTGGGAAAGAGGGGAGAGAGGGCAGGAAATGGACTGGGAATGAGGCACTGGGGGGTTACTGGGATAACTGGGACAACTGGGAATACAGCGGGGCCCCTCTCTGGGAACAGCTGGGGTGGACTGGGATTTACCGGGATGCACTGGGATTTACTGGGATGGGTGGGAATCCAGTGAGGGGGACTCTGGGAAGCACTGGGGTGTACTGGGATTTACTGGGATGGAGGGATCTGCTCCAAGAGCTGCCGGGACTCATCTCGCTCCTCCGAACTGTGGCTTCCCCCTGCAGAGACGGGGACGCGTCACCGGGCTGTCCCAAACCCAGTAAGGGACGGAGAGGACAAACTGGTTCCCAGTTCCCCCAGCCCCCCACGGTTCCAGAACTTACCACGGTGATGGAACCGCCCCCTGTGTCCGCGCCCGTGGTGCCCTGGGGAAGGGGGGCAAGGTCAGGATGGGACCTGAGGGGGTCCCAAGAGCCCCCAGCCCCCGGCTGTCCCCAGTCCAAGGTGGGAAATCCCAGGGGATCCAGCCCCGGGGATCTCCCGCTCACCTGGAGGAGGGAATCGTCCCCCAGAGCCGAAGCCTTGGTGAGAAACCCAGCCCCGTCTCAGATCCTGGGAGCATCGTGTGCCAGCCTCAGCCGGGGGGCACAGCAGGATGGAGAAGAGCAGGGCCACGGCGAGCACAGCCACCTTCATCTTCCTCTTCCTCCTCTGCCAGTGAGTGGGGAGCGCTGGCTGAGGCTGCCCCAGGTGAGGAGCACCTTTATCCTGCCGGGACTCCTCCCTGCGCCCTCCCCAAGAGCCCCCAGGCCAAAGGCCGGCTTGGCACAGCCCCCAGCCCTGGCCACAAGCCCAGGCCTGGCACAGAGTCCATCCCAGCTGCGGCACGGATCCAGCCCCCCTCCCCGCATCCCTGCGGCTTCCTGCACGGGGCAGCTCTTTTTCGTGTAGTTCATGGGGTTTCTTTTTCATGTATTTCATGTTTTCATGCAAGCCTGTAATCCTTTAGTGCAGAACTCTAAACTCTGTGTACAGTGCTCTGGTCTTCACATCTTGGTCAGACAAAACAATTCCTCTGCAGGCCTGGGGATGGAGGACACCTCCCTGCCTCGGGCCCCGGGAGATGGAAACAAACGGGAGCTGGGGGAGAAGACTGGGGGTAAATGACTTCATTACCTGGAGTTCTAATTGGAAAATTAACCCCCAATATGCAAATAGGCCTGGGGATGGAGGACACCTCAGTGCCGCGGGTGAGGTGACCTGTGAGGAGGAGGAGGAGGAGGAGGGAGGATGAGGCTCCCCTGGCAGCATCTCTGATCAGCCCTGTTTGCCCAGGGCCTGAGGCACCAGGAATGCATTTTCAGCCACCTGGGGCTTCCCCGCTTCTGCCCTTCCTTGGGCCGGTTCCGGAGCGAGCTGTCACGGCCGTGGCCTGAAATGTTTTCCCAGCTGGGCCACGGCGGATTTGGGCCGGATCCACAGTGAAAATGTTCTGGGGAAAGAGAGGAGCAGAACCCTTCACTAATGCGCTGGAATGTCAAACAAGAGCGACAGCCAGGGACAGCTCTCAGAAAACACTTCTCTCTGCATTTGTCCTTCTTGGAAGCCGGGACAGGCACCTGGATCCACCTGGGAACAAAATCAGGGGCACCTGTGATTCTCTGAGGCTTTGGAAAACCTCCCGTCGGCTTCCGAACCCAAAGCAGGTTTTCAGCCTCAGCCTTTGATCCGCAGCTTGGATCTCCTGGAAAGACTTTTCCTCACCTCCCTGTGGGCAGAGAGGATTTTCCTGTCCCTGGGGATCATCCTGCTGGATGGATTTGGGAGTGGACGGGTTTGGGGAGCACAAAGGACACAGGACAAGGGGGTGTCCTCTGGGGTCCCTCCTGGGACACTCCCCTGTTGTGAAGGGCCAGGATCCCAAACCAGGCCTGGGGATGGAGGACACCTCCCTGCCTCGGGCCCGGGAGATGGAAACAAACGGGAGCTGGGGGAGAAGAGTGGGGGTAAATGACTTCATTACCTGGAGTTCTAATTGGAAGATTAACCCCCAATATGCAAATAGGGGTTATAAAACTTATAAAAAAACCCATGACTCGTTGGCCTCTGCCGAGGTTTCATCTGCCCTAAATGTACCTGAAGGCCTCCAATAAACACAACCGCTGTTTTTCCTCTTAGCTTTGTCTGGGCTCTGTTGTTTATCGAGCCTGAAGAGGCCTCAGCTGCACTTCCCTGGCTCCTGGCTGCCCTTTGGGAAGAGCGGGATGACGCTGGTTTCCCTCAGGCCCCTCTCCTGGCAGGGATTGTCGTGGGAGGCTGAGCTGTCCCCCAGCTCCCTCAGCGCTCCCCAGTTCCTCTGTCACGGCCCTCGGACTTTGGGATTCCCACTTTGTCCAGGGGATCTCTGACCAAACCTCCAAGGGCTCGGGGGAAAATCTTTTTTCCACCATTCCTGGTCACTGGCTCAGACACTCCTGAGGGCTCCGCTCTCACAGGAAGGGCGTCCCCACCGCTCCCTTTTCTGTCCTGCTTTCCTAAAACCCCTGGAGCCATTCCCGGCACCTCTCCGAGCACGGAGCCATCCCTCCACCTCTCTGGGCCATGCACAGGATCTCCCAGTCCCTGGATTTCCTCCCCATCCCTCATGGTTTGGGATCTTCAGGCCCTTCAGGCACTGGGGAGTGTTGGAGTCTGAGACACAGAGTGTGTGCCCTCGTTTCTAATACTTAGTTCTAGGATTCAAAGAAACACTGAATTTCATATAACATGAAATTCATGAGCATGTTTTCATGGTGATACATGAAAACAAATGTTAAAGTTAAATAGGAAAAGTGTGAGTGTGTAGATTAGAAAGTTTCTTAAATCACTGGGTGAAAAAGTAGTTTAGAGAACAGGAGACAAGATGGAGGATTTAGGGTGTTGTCTCTTGTCCCTTCTTCTTTCTTCTTCATGTTCTTCTCCTAGGGGTTTTTGGGTGGTAGTAAGTGATTGGATAAAGAATGCCACAGTGCATTTTTAATTAATTAATTTTAATTAATGCAGCACACAGGTGTTGGGTCATTGGGTCACTAAGAAAAATAATTTAGTTGGCATCTGTTAATTGGGTAAATGGACATATAAAAGACCTTGAAGAGGATCTTTGTTGGCCATTTTACCCTTTTCTATCATAGTGCACACAGCTCCTTGTACCTTGTAATGCTGATAAGAAAAAAATAAACAACTGAGACCAAATGAGAGAAAACTGCCTCCCTCTCATCAACCTTCAGTTCAAAGGGAAAAAGAACCCAAATCCAAAAGTCCTTAATGAGACAGGAGAGTGTCCCAGGAGGGACCCCAGAGGACACCCCCTTGTCCTGTGTCCTTTGTGCTCCCCAAACCCGTCCACTCCCAAATCCATCCAGCAGGATGATCCCCAGGGACAGGAAAATCCTCTCTGCCCACAGGGAGCTGAGGAAAAGCCTTTCCAGGAGATCCAAGCTGCGGATCAAAGGCTGAGGCTGAAAACCTGCTTTGGGTTCGGAAGCCGACGGGAGGTTTTCCAAAGCCTCAGAGAATCACAGGTGCCCCTGATTTTGTTCCCAGGTGGATCCAGGTGCCTGTCCCGGCTTCCAAGAAGGACAAATGCAGAGAGAAGTGTTTTCTGAGAGCTGTCCCTGGCTGTCGCTCTTGTTTGACATTCCAGCGCATTAGTGAAGGGTTCTGCTCCTCTCTTTCCCCAGAACATTTTCACTGTGGATCCGGCCCAAATCCGCCGTGGCCCAGCTGGGAAAACATTTCAGGCCACGGCCGTGACGGCTCGCTCCGGAACCGGCCCGAGGAAGGGCAGAAGCGGGGAAGCCCCAGGTGGCTGAAAATGCATTCCTGGTGCCTCAGGCCCTGGGCAAACAGGGCTGATCAGAGATGCTGCCAGGGGAGCCTCATCCTCCCTCCTCCTCCTCCTCCTCCTCACAGGTCACCTCACCCGCGGCACTGAGGTGTCCTCCATCCCCAGGCCTATTTGCATATTGGGGGTTAATTTTCCAATTAGAACTCCAGGTAATGAAGCCATTTACCCCCACTCTTCTCCCCCAGCTCCCGTTTGTTTCCATCTCCCGGGGCCCGAGGCAGGGAGGTGTCCTCCATCCCCAGGCCTGCAGAGGAATTGTTTTGTCTGACCAAGATGTGGAGACCAGAGCACTGTACACAGAGTTTAGAGTTCTGCACTAAAGGATTACAGGCTTGCATGAAATAATGAAATACATGAAAAAAAAATGCGTGAAACACATGAAAAAAAGAAAGCTGAAGTCCTCAGGCATCCCAGGCCAGGCAGTGTCCCCTCCAGCCCTGCACTGGGCTCATCCTGGTGGCCAGCTGACCACAGGGATGCCAGGGAGGTGACCAGGAGTGGTCAGCACGGATTGACCAAAGGGAACTGAGCTTGGCCAATTTCTTCCCCCAGCAGACAGCAGCCAGGAAGGATGGAGGGAGTGGATTTTGCGTGTCTGGAGTTGAGCAGGTTTGGCCTCCAGGGAGGAAGAGGATGGCTGAGCGTCTTCCTGGTGCCTGAGGCCCTGGGCAAACAGGGCTTATCAGAGATGCTGGCAGGGGAGCCACATCCTCCCTCCTCCTCCTCCTCCTCCTCCTCCTCCTCCTCCTCCTCCTCCTCCTCCTCCTCCTCCCCAGGTCACCTCTGTTTGCCCAGCTGGCTCCCGGTGGCTGCCTGGGGACAAGCCCTGCTTGCCCCCGTCCCTGGGGATGGGCCCATGGTGGCCAGGGCACTGCAGAGAGGCTCTGTGGGGAGCAGGGCCTTGGGGCCGGGCACCCCCAGAGCGGGCTGGGGTTTGGGGCTGGCTGGGGATGGGGTCCCTGCTCCCCCTGCCCGGGGCAGAGGTGCAGAAGCAGAGCCAGGTGCTGTGGGAGGGCTGAGTGGCTGTGGGTGGGACAGGGAGAGTGGCAGGGCAGGGGACATCGGCCTGCGGGCTGTGGCGTGGGGATGGGAAGGGAGCGGAGCTGGGATGTGCAGGGGAAGGGATGCAGGCTGGTGGGGATGTGGGGATGGCCCCAGCGGAGCCCTTGGCCAGAGCTCAGGCTGGTGTGCAGGCGCTGGGCATTGCCCGCTGCCGGGCAGTGTCTGCAGGGGCTGCAGCTGCCGATGGCCGGGCTGGCCCCACGGCCCCCGCTGGCCCTGCTGTCCCCGTGTGGGCTTTGGGGCTGAGCTCTGGGCTGTCCCCCGGGGAAAGCTCCGGCAGGGCAGGGTCAGCGGGAGCTGGGGCAGGTTGGAGGATGGATTGTGCTGGACTGGGGGGTGTCCCCACAGGCTTTGTCCCCAGCTGCCTTTGGCTCCCTGCCTGCCCCCCTTGGCAGCCGCGGGGGCCTGGGCCCTTGCAGGGGCAGCTGCCCCGTGCAGGAAGCCGCAGGGATGCGGGGAGGGGGGCTGGATCCGTGCCGCAGCTGGGATGGACTCTGTGCCAGGCCTGGGCTTGTGGCCAGGGCTGGGGGCTGTGCCAAGCCGGCCTTTGGCCTGGGGGCTCTTGGGGAGGGCGCAGGGAGGAGCCCCGGCAGGATAAAGGTGCTCCTCACCTGGGGCAGCCTCAGCCAGCGCTCCCCACTCACTGGCAGAGGAGGAAGAGGAAGATGAAGGTGGCTGTGCTCGCCGTGGCCCTGCTCTTCTCCATCCTGCTGTGTCCCCCGGCACAGGCCAAGGTGAGGCTCCAAGGCCAAACGCCGTCCCCACCTCCTGCCCTTCCTGGCCTCCCATCCCACCTTTTGGGCCCGTCACCAATCTCCTGGCTGCCCCCTGTGTCTCCCCTGTGTCCCACCCAGGCTGCCCAAACGCCCCAGCCCCGACCATTCCCGAGCCCTTTCCTCCCTTCTTCCCCCTCCATCCTCTGCCTCCCTTCCTGGCCCCACAGCGCCGTCCCCCTGGCCCGTTCCCTGGCTCAGCCCCTCTCCCAGATCCCCTCTCTCGGTTTTTGTCCCCAGCTGTCCTGGTCCTTGTGTCCCCAGCCAGCCCCTCCCTTGCCCTGCCGTGTCCCCCCAGCGCGATTCCTTTCTCCTGCCCTGCGCCTCACACCGCGCCCCTTCCTCAGCCCGGCCCGGCCCCTCGGGCTCTCCGTTTGCCCCCTTTGGGCTCCTTTGGGTCTCCCCCAGCTCCAGGAGATCCCCGGGAGCCCCGAGTTCCCGTCCCTTTGCCCTGCTCCCCACACCGTGTCCCCCACAGCCCCGCCGGGCCCGTCCGCACCAGGCCTGCTGATGCGCGCACGGAAAACTCCGTGAGGAGCGGAGTGTCGCTCTGTTAGGAACGGCTGGGAAGAGACAACACAGGCTCTTTAGGAATTAGTTAGGAGAATTTTTCTCAGGTTATTGTTTCAGGTCTTTTTTATAGACCTATACGTGGAAAGTAGAGAAAGGAAACTCTTATTGGTTAGCAAACTACTACATCACCATCATTGGTCAGTGGGGCACATTTCCCCCTGACTTTCTCCTGCAAAGAAAACAAGGGACAGACAAACAGCACCTGGCAAGGCTGTTTTCTGTCTCTGAGGATTGTTTTGAATCCTCCCCATGAATTCTCAGGCTACTTTCTCAGGCTGGACTGAGAAAGCAATGTGGCCTGCAATTCCACAGGCACTTTGCTGCCTGCTTCAGAGTTAGCATCCACAGCGGAGGGAGCTGTGAGAGCAGGGATGGATTGATCCAGCAGCGCCCAGCCGCAGGGGAACGGCTCCTGCAGGGCCAGGCACACCCTGGAGACTCGTCCCTCTCTTTGGAGTCTCTGCCAGCTGGGGTTACACCACGGGCCTCACACCGGTTCATTTCCTCAGCCCAGCCATCCCCGCTTCGTGTCCCAACCAGCTCCGCGCCCCTTTGGGGCTGCGCTCGCCTCCTCCTTGGCCACTCCGGGCTCCTCCGGGGCTCTCTGGGATGAAGTCAGCGCTCTTCCTCTCAGCTGAACTCGTCCCCCGCTGCCCTTGCGCCTGCTCCTTCCGCCCCTTTGGCCATCCCTGGTGCTTTGGTTCCATTTCTCCCGGCCCAGGGCTCCGAAGGATCCCCTCATCCCGCGCTGCCTTTGTCCGTGTGTCCTGTTTGCGCCCTGCAACTCCTCACCTTCCCCTGCAGCCCGGCTGCCCTGCTGTTCCTGCGGGAGTGGGGAGCGTTCCACACGCTTTTCTCAGCCCCTCTCTTGGGCACGGCGTTTCCTGGGGCTGCATTCCCGACCCTTCCTTCCTCTTTTTCCCTTTCTTCTCCTTCCCCAGGCGCTGCTGCAAGGAGTCCAAGATGATGTCCAGGAGGTGAGGGGGCAGCTGGGCTTGGGGGGCATCCCCTGGGGGAATTTGGGGGCACTTTGGCCCCCCGGTTCCTCGCTGGTGCCGGGGACATCCCGGTGACCGGCGAGGTCTCCTGCTCTCTCTCTGCAGCTGGATTTGGCCAACGTTGGGATCCTGGAGACGCCTCTGGTGGGTAGCAGGAGTTGTGCCGCTGTCAGAGGCTCCCCTGGCACGGCCAGCAGGCCCCAGGCCGTCCCAGTGTGTCCCAGCACAGCAGCCCAGTGCCCCCCTGCTGCCAGCCCAGCCGGCTGCCCTGCCCCACAGACCCTCCCCAGGGAGCCTTTGCGCAGGGCTCCCGCTGCATCCCCGTCCCCGAGCCCCCGCAGGGCCCGGGACACGGCCCCTGGGCCAGCCCTGCCCCTTGGCCAGGAGCCCGCTGCTGCTGCTGGCCAGGAGCGCGGCAGCTCCCGCAGCCGCTGTGGAGAACCAGCCCCACTCGCCCCATCCATTATCAAAGCTCTGATACCAACAAATGGACAATGAGGAGACCAAGATGAGAAAGCCAAGGGTTCAAACGGCCGCGTGCCCTGGAGCGCTGCCGGGAGCACCCCCGATATCTTTGGAACGCTCCTTTGATCCCATCCTGCTGTGGGTTTTTAATGCATATTCCAACTTTCCCAAGGAGTATTTTGCACGGCCACGCCCTGAATCCGCCTTTTTAGAGCACGCCAATGAAAGGTTTTATTTCCCTTTATGACATTTGGGTTTGGGCTGGGGTTGTTCCTCCTCCTGCTGCTGCTGCTGCTGCTGCAGGCGGTCGGTGTCGATGGCAGCCTGGGCCCCACCATCCGTCCCCTGGAGCTCCTCTGGCTTTGCACAGACAGGACTGAGCCCCAAAGCCCAAAATCCTTCTTGCCCTACGCCTAAAACTTGCCAGCAGGAGGAAAAGAAAACGCCACAGCAAAAGCAGAGAACATCTGGCATTCATCTGAATCCTTGTGAAAGGCGATCTCCCAGTGTGGATTGATAACCCCAGAGCTGCCAGGGGCCCTTCCCCAGGGCCCCCCCTGCTTTCCGCTGTCCCCCCAGCCCAGCCCAGTGTCCCCGCCGTGTCCGTAACGCTGCCGTTGTCCCCAGCCCAGCGTGAGAGCGGAGCTGAAAGCCCTTCTGCGGCAGAAGCGCCTGGCTGCCTCTCTGGAAGCCTTGGTGAGCCCTCGGGGACAGGGTTGGGGACAGGGCCCCTGCGGTGTCCCCGTGGGGACAGGGCTGGGGACAGGGCCCCTGCGGTGTCCCCGTGGGGACAGGGCTGGGGACAGGGCCCCTGCGGTGTCCCCGTGGGGACAGGGCTGGGGACAGGGCCCCTGCGGTGTCCCCGTGGGGACAGGGCTGGGGACAGGGCCCCTGCGGTGTCCCCGTGGGGACAGGGCTGGGGACAGGGCCCCTGCGGTGTCCCCGTGGGGACAGCGCGGGGACGCCGCCGACGCCGCCTTTGCATTTCAGGGCGGGGAGCGCTGATGACATCGGTGTCCTGTCCTCCTCCGGCGGCACCGGGAACCTTCTGGAACCTTCCCCCAGTCCCCGCTGAGCCCAGCGCCGTTTCCCCTGGATCATCAATAAACCCTCTCTGCAATAAACCCTTCCCGTGTCCGTCCCTCTGTCCGTCCGTCCGTCCCTCTGCTGCTGCTGTGTGAAAAACGGGGTTCACTCCTTTTTTCATGTAGAATTTATAAAGTTTAATGGGAAGGCAATTAGGAGATAAAAATAAAGCAAAATGCACAAATGCGGCCGGGTGCCCTCACTCCTGATACTTAACTCTGAGATCCAGAAAAACCCTGAATTTCACACAACATGGAACTCATGGGCGTGTTTCCATGGTGACACATGAAAACAAATGTTAAAGTGAGATGGAAAAAGCTAAAAGTGTGAGTGTGTAAATTAGAGAGTTTTCTTAAATCACTGGGTGAAAAAGTTAAAGTTTAGAGTTTAAGTTAGTTTAGAAAGCAGGAGGCGAGATGGAGGATTTAGAATGTTGTTTCTTTTCCTTCTTCTTTCTTCTTCATGTTCTTCTTTTGGAGGTTTTTGGGTGATTGTGAGTGATTGGACAGAAAATGCCTCAGTGCAGCACAGAGGTGATGGGTCATTGGGTCATCAAGAAAAATAACACACGTGTCTATTGTTAATTGGGTAAGAATTAATATAAAAATAAAGGAATTGTGTAGTTCGTGGCCATTTTTTGCTTTCAAAGCCAAAGTGAGGCACAAAGTGAGGCACAAGGGCATTCTGTACCATCAGAAGAAAATAAATCAGATTGCAGTGATTTAAACTTGTGCAGAAAGTCTGGAGAGACCTGCCAAGTTTTGTGATAATATCCTAATAAACACAAAAAACAAAATCCTTACAGGCTTTGGAGTTTTTCTCCTGACCCAGAGGACTGTGATAAATGAGATTTCCCACGAGGAAATATCCCCAAGGAGCTCAGCTCAGAGGAGACTGAGAAATCCAGAGGTGAAAAAAAGGCACAGAGGAAGAGCAGCAGAATCAGAGCAAGAGAAAAAAGAAATTAAATAGAATTTTTACGAAAGTTCCCGCTCTGCCCCACAGGCACTGGGGGCTCTCCAGAAGCATTTGGGGGTCTTTGTGTTCCCTTCCAGGTTCTGTAGCGGAGCTTCCCCACTCCAGGGAGGTTCTGTGAAATACGAGGTTCATGTATTTTTTATATAAAATTTAAAAGTTTAATAGGAAGAAAATCAGGAGATAGAAATAGGGTAAAATATACAAATACAGCCTGGTGCCTCAGCATTCCTTACTAACAAAGGATTGTCTCTTAAAAACAGAATCCTATTACATATTCATAAATTCTCATGCATAATTCAAACATTTCTCTTAAGTTTCAGATGTTTCTTTGTTTAGTTTTTAATTCTCCCCCTCCCCAATAAATCAATATTCTCAGCTCCATTCATTCTCACAATCTCCAATAACAGAAATGCAATAAATTCCTCACCCTGGAGCTCTGGTCACCGCTGTCTTCATCTGGATAAGATAATCTAAAAATTCTAAAAGAAAATTAATAATCTAAAAATCTAAATGATTTCTGGCTATCATTTCAGTCTCTGGGTTATATAAACTAAAATAGTTTTTGCTTTAATATCATGTTATAGACTAACATATATATGTATTATTCCATTATTTCTAAGTTTTATCAATAACAGAAATAACTATATTAATACAATATTAATATTAATAGCGATAGCGATAGCAATAGTAATAGTAATAGTAATATAATATTAATATTAATATTAATATTAATATTAATATTAATATTAATATTAATAGTAATAGTAATAGTAATAGTAATAGTAATTGTAATTGTAATTGTAATAGTAATATTGTATTAATATTGTATTAATATTAATACAATATTTTATATATTTTATATTTTTATGTTATATATTTTTATATTTTATATTTTTATAAAGTTTTCCAACCTTACACATATAACATTCATTTTAATATTTGCAAAAAGACAATAATATAATTTGTAATTATAATATAATTTAAACATCTTATAACTTGGATAATTTGTTTATATTTGTATCTATAACATGCCTCAACTGCCTCGGCTGCATCGCTCCCCTTGTGCCAAAAATTCTCATCAAAATTTGGTAGCAAAACCGACCAAAAAAGCACCTGCAATGAAACGAGGCAACTCTGAGGATCACTTCCCAAAAAAGCACCTGAAAAAGCTTGGAAATTTGGTTTTTTCTGCCCTCAAAAGTTAGAAAATTGGGATTTGGTTGAACGGTTTAAAAACCAGATATTCCAAAATCCTGGAATTTCAGGTGCTTCAACAACGAATTTGGAATTGAATAGAAAGTTTTGATTTATCCTCCTTCTTCCTGGTGCTCATTTGACACATCCCAGCTCCAGAGGAGACGATGGGGAGCAGAACTGCAGGAAGAGCTGGAGGTTCATCCCAGAGAGAAAGAAAAACTGAAATAAAAAAGGGGAAAAAGATATTTCAGCTGTTTTCTTGATCCTATGGGCCACAAACAGATTTTCATTCAGTGTTCAGCGTCCCCGTGCTGCTCGTTTTTCACAAGAAATTGTGGAAATTTGGGAATTGTCCCTGGGGCAGTCACAGAGTCCCCACGGAGGGGGGGACATCAGGGGGGGACATCTGGGTGGGACATCTGGAGGGGACAGGGGGCGTGAGGGGAGAAGGGTGGGGATGAGGTTCAGGGGGCTTGAAAACACCAAAAAATGCATCAAAACCAGGAGGAGGGCACCCAAAATTAAGGGAAAGGACTAAAATGTGAACAGTGCACCCAAAACTGGGGGAAAGGACCCAAAACGGGGGGAAAAGATAAAAAAGAAAGGGAAAGGACCCAAAATAGGACCCAAAAGAGGGGAAAAGGACCCAAAACAGGACCCAAAAGAAGGGAAAAAAGGGAAAGGACACAAAACAGGACCCAAAAGAGGGGAAAAGGACCCAAAACAGGACCCGAAAGAGGGGGAAGGACCTGAAAGACGGAGAAGAAACCCAAACCAAGGAGAAAAGAGACAAAAGCAGAGCTCCGAATGTCGTGGAGTGCTGTGGGGTGTCGTGGGGAGTCCCTCCCTGTGCCGGGTGCAGGGTGCAAGGAACACGCTCGGGAATATCCCACAAGACACGGGAATATCCCACGGGACACAGGAATATCCCACGGGACACAGGAATATCGCACAGGACACGGGAATATCCCACAGGACATGGGAATATCCCACAGGACACAGGAATATCCCACGGGACACGGGAATATCCCAGGGGACACGGGAATATCGCACGGGAGACGGGAATATCCCACGGGAGACGGGAATATCCCAGGGGACACGGGAACATCCCACAGGACACAGGAATATCCCACGGGACATGGGAATATCCCACGGGATACGGGAATATCCCACAGGACACGGGAACGTCCCACAGGACACGGGAATATCCCACGGGACACGGAAATATCCCACGAGACATGGGAATATCCCACGGGACACGGGAATATCCCACGGGACACGGGAATATCACACGGGAATATCCCACAGGACACGGGAATATCCCACAGGACACGGGAATATCCCACGGGACACGGGAATATCCCACAGGACACGGGAATATCACACGGGAATATCCCACAGGACACGGGAATATCCCACGGGACACGGGAATATCCCACGGGACACGGGAATATCCCACAGGACACGGGAATATTTCACGGGACACGGGAATATCCCACGGGACACGGGAATATCCCACGGGACACGGGAATATCCCACGGGACACGGGAATATCCCACGGGACACGGGAATATCCCACGGGACATGGGAATATCCCACAAGACACGGGAATATCCCATGGGACACGGGAATATCCCACGGGACACGGGAATATCCCACGGGACACAGGAATATCCCATGGGATATGGGAATATCCCAGGGGACACGGGAATATCCCACAGGACACAGGAATATCCCACGGAACACGGGAATATCCCACAGAACACGGGAATATCCCACGGGAGACGGGAATATCCCAGGGGACACGGGAACATCCCACAGGACACAGGAATATCCCATGGGACACGGGAATATCCCAGGGGACATGGGAATATCCCACGTGACACAGGAATATCCCACGGGACACGGGAATATCCCACGGGACACGGGAATATCGCACGGGACACGGGAATATCCCACGGGAGACGGGAATATCCCACATGATATGGGAATATCCCACGTGACACGGGAACATCCCACGGGACACGGGAATATCCCACGAGACACGGGAATATCCCACAGGACACAGGAATATCCCATGGGAAACAGGAATATCCCACGGGACACGGGAATATCCCACGGGACACGGGAATATCCCAGGGGACACGGGAATATACCACAGGACACGGGAATATCCCACGGGACACGGGAATATCCCACAGGACACGGGAATATCCCACGGGACACGGGAATATCCCAAAGGACATGGGAATATCCCACGGGACACGGGAATATCCCACGGGACAAGGAAATATCCCACGAGACATGGGAATATTCCACAGGACACGGGAATATCCCACGGGACACGGGAATATCCCACGGGACACAGGAATATCCCACGGGACACGGGAATATCCCACAGAACACGGGAATATCCCACGGAACACGGGAATATCCCACAGGATATGGGAATATCCCACGGGACACAGGAATATCCCACAGGACACGGGAATATCCCACGGGACAAGGGAATATCCCACGAGACATGGGAATATCCCACAGGACACGGGAATATCCCACAGGACACGGGAATATCCCACAGTGCACGGGAATATCAAACGGGACACGGGAATATCCCACGGGATATGGGAATATCCCACAGACCACGGGAATATCCCCCGGGACACGGGAATATCCCACAGGACACAAGAATATCCCACGGGACACGGGAATATCCCACGGGACACGGGAATATCCCACGAAACACAGGAATATCCCATGGGATATGGGAATATCCCACGGGACACGGGAATATCCCACGGGAGACGGGAATATCCCAGGGGACACGGGAACATCCCACAGGACACAGGAATAACCCATGGGACACGGGAATATCCCACGGGAGACGGGAATATCCCAGGGGACACGGGAACATCCCACAGGACACAGGAATATCCAATGGGACACGGGAATATCCCAGGGGACATGGGAATATCCCACGTGACACAGGAATATCCCACGGGACACGGGAATATCGCACAGGACACGGGAATATCCCAGGGGAGACGGGAATATCCCACAGGACACGGGAATATCCCACGGGACACGGGAATATCGCACGGGACACGGGAATATCCCACGGGAGACGGGAATATCCCACAGTACACAGGAATATCAAATGGGACACGGGAATAATTCACGGGACACGGGAATATCCCAATGGACACGGGAATATCAAACGGGACACGGGAATATCCCACGGGACACGGGAATATCCCACGGGAGACGGGAATATCCCATGGGACACGGGAATATCCCACAGGACACCGGAATATCCCACGGGACACGGGAATATCCCACAGGACACGGGAATATCCCACGAGACACGGGAATATCCCACAGGACACGGGAATATCCCACGGGACACGGGAATATCCCACGGGACATGGGAATATCCCAGGGGACACAGGAATATCGCACGGGACATGGGAATATCCAACAGGAGACGGGAATATCCCACAGGACACGGGAATATTCCACGGTACACGGGAATATTTCACAGGACACGGGAATATCCCACGGGACACAGGAATATCCCACGGGACACAGGAATATCCCACAGGACACGGGAACATCCCACAGGACACGGGAATATCCCACGGGACACGGGAATATCCCACGGGAGACGGGAATATCCCACGGGACGCGGGAATATCCCACGGGACACGGGAATATTCCACAGGACACGGGAATATCCCACAGGATATGGGAATATCCCATGTGACACAGGAATATCCCATGGGACACGGGAATATCCCACAGGACACAGGAATATCCCAGGGGACACCGGAATATCCCACAGGACATGGGAATATCCCACAGGACACGGGAATATCCCAAGGGACACGGGAATATCCCACGGGACATGGGAATATCCCACGGGACACGGGAATATCCCACGGGACACGGGAATATCCAACAGGAGACGGGAATATCCCACAGGACACGGAAATATTCCACGGGACACGGGAATATTTCACGGGACACGGGAATATCCCACGAGACACGGGAATATCGCACGGGAGACGGGAATATCCCACGAGACACAGGAATATCCCACGGGACACGGGAATATCCCACGGGACACGGGAATATCCAACGAGACACAGGAATATCCCAGGGGACACCGGAATATCCCACAGGACACGGGAATATTTCACGGGACACGGGAATATCCCACAGGATATGGGAATATCCCACGTGACACAGGAATATCCCACGGGACACGGGAATATCCCACAGGACATGAGAATATCCAACGGGACACGGAAACATCCCACAGGACACAGGAATATCCCACAGAACACTGGAATATCAAACAGGACACGGGAACATCCCACAGGACACGGGAATATCCCAGGGGACACGGGAATATTCCACAGGACACGGGAATATCCCACGGGACACGGGAATATCCCACGGGACACGGGAATATCCCACAGTACACAGGAATATCAAACGGGACACAGGAATATCCCACGGGACACGGGAATATCCCACGGGACACGGGAATATCCCACGGGACATGGGAATATCCCACAAGACACGGGAATATCCCATGGGACACGGGAATATCCCACGGGACACGGGAATATCCCACGGGACACAGGAATATCCCATGGGATATGGGAATATCCCAGGGGACACGGGAATATCCCACAAGACACAGGAATATCCCACGGAACACGGGAATATCCTACAGAACACGGGAATATCCCACGGGAGACGGGAATATCCCAGGGGACACGGGAACATCCCACAGGACACAGGAATATCCCATGGGACACGGGAATATCCCAGGGGACATGGGAATATCCCACGTGACACAGGAATATCCCACGGTACACGGGAATATCCCACGGGACACGGGAATATCGCACGGGACACGGGAATATCCCACGGGAGACGGGAATATCCCACATGATATGGGAATATCCCACGTGACACGGGAACATCCCACGGGACACGGGAATATCCCACGGGACACGGGAATATCCCACAGGACACAGGAATATCCCATGGGACACAGGAATATCCCACGGGACACGGGAATATCCCACGGGACACGGGAATATCCCAGGGGACACGGGAATATACCACAGGACACGGGAATATCCCAGGGGACATGGGAATATCCCACGGGACACGGGAATATCCCACAGAACACGGGAATATCCCAAAAGACATGGGAATATCCCACGGGACACGGGAATATCCCACGGGACAAGGAAATATCCCACGAGACATGGGAATATTCCACAGGACACGGGAATATCCCACGGGACACGGGAATATCCCACGGGACACAGGAATATCCCACGGGACACGGGAATATCCCACAGAACATGGGAATATCCCACGGAACACGGGAATATCCCACAGGATATGGGAATATCCCACGGGACACGGGAATATCCCAAGGGACACGGGAATATCCCACGGGACAAGGGAATATCCCACGAGACATGGGAATATTCCACAGGACACGGGAATATCCCACAGGACACGGGAATATCCCACAGTGCACGGGAATATCCCCCGGGACACGGGAATATCCCACAGGACACAAGAATATCCCACGGGACACGGGAATATCCCACGGGACACGGGAATATCCCACGGGACACAGGAATATCCCATGGGATATGGGAATATCCCACGGGACACGGGAATATCCCACGGGAGACGGGAATATCCCAGGGGACACGGGAACATCCCACAGGACACAGGAATAACCCATGGGACACGGGAATATCCCACGGGAGACGGGAATATCCCAGGGGACACGGGAACATCCCACAGGACACAGGAATATCCAATGGGACACGGGAATATCCCAGGGGACATGGGAATATCCCACGTGACACAGGAATATCCCACGGGACACGGGAATATCCCACGGGACACGGGAATATCGCACAGGACACGGGAATATCCCAGGGGAGACGGGAATATCCCACAGGACACGGGAATATCCCACGGGACACGGGAATATCGCACGGGACACGGGAATATCCCACGGGAGACGGGAATATCCCACAGTACACAGGAATATCAAATGGGACACGGGAATAATTCACGGGACACGGGAATATCCCAATGGACACGGGAATATCAAACGGGACACGGGAATATCCCACGGGACACGGGAATATCCCACGGGAGACGGGAATATCCCATGGGACACGGGAATATCCCACAGGACATGAGAATATCCCACGGGACACGGGAATATCCCACAGGACACTGGAATATCCCACGAGACACGGGAATATCCCACAGGACACGGGAATATCCCACAGGACACGGGAATATCCCACGGGACACGGGAATATCCCACTGGACATGGGAATATCCCAGGGGACACAGGAATATCGCACGGGACATGGGAATATCCAACAGGAGACGGGAATATCCCACAGGACACGGGAATATTCCACGGTACACGGGAATATTTCACGGGACACGGGAATATCCCACGGGAGACGGGAATATCGCACGGGAGACGGGAATATCCCACGAGACACAGGAATATCCCACGGGACACAGGAATATCCCATGGGACACGGGAATACCCCGCGGGAGACGAGAATATCCCACGGGACACGGGAAAATCCCCCGGGACATGGGAATATCCCACAGGACACGGGAATATCCCACAGGACACAGGAACATCCCACAGGACAAAGGAATACCCACGGGACACGGGAATATCCCCCGGGTCGTGGGAATATCCCACGGGACACAGGAATATCCCACAGAATATGGAAATATCCCACGTGACACGGGAACATCCCAGGGGACACAGGAATATCCCACAAAACACGGGAATATCCCACAGGACACTGGAATATCAAACAGGACACGGGAAAATCCCACGGGACACAGGAATATCCCACAGGACACGGGAACATCCCACAGGACACGGGAATATTCCACAGGACACGGGAATATCCCACAGGATATGGGAATATCCCACGGGACACGGGAATATCCAACGAGACACGGGAATATCCCAGGGGACACCGGAATATCCCACAGGACACGGGAATATTTCACGGGACACGGGAATATCCCACAGGATATGGGAATATCCCACGTGACACAGGAACATCCCACGGGACACGGGAATATCCCACAGGACATGAGAATATCCAACAGGACACGGAAACATCCCACAGGACACGGGAATATCCCACAGTACACAGGAATATCAAACGGGACACAGGAATATCCCACGGGACACCGGAATATCCCACGAGACACGGGAATATCCCAGGGGAGACGGGAATATCCCACGGGACACGGGAATATACCACGGGACACGGGAATATCCCACGGGACATGGGAATATCCCACAGGACACGGGAATATCCCACAGGACACGGGAATATCCCACGGGACATGGGAATATCCCACGGGACACGGGAAAATCCCACAGGACACGGGAATATCCCACGGGAGACGGGAATATCCCACGTGACACAGGAATATCCCACGGGACACGGGAAAATCCCCCGGGACATGGGAATATCCCACGGGACACGGGAATATCCCATGGGATACGGGAACATCCCACGGGACATGGGAATATCCCACGGGATACGGGAACATCCCACAGGACACGGGAATATTCCACAGGACACAGGAACATCCCAGGGGACAAAGGAATACCCACGGGACACGGGAATATCCCCCGGGTCGTGGGAATATCCCACGGGACACAGGAATATGCCACGGGACACAGGAATATCCCACAGAATATGGGAATATCCCACGTGACATGGGAACATCCCATGGGACACGGAAATATCCCACAGGACACGGGAATATCCCACAGAACACTGGAATATCAAACAGGACACGGGAATATCCCACGGGACACAGGAATATCCCACGGGACACAGGAATATCCCACAGGACACGGGAACATCCCACAGGACACGGGAATATCCCAGGGGACACGGGAATATCCCACGGGAGACGGGAATATCCCACGGGACGCGGGAATATCCCACGGGACACGGGAATATTCCACAGGACACGGGAATATCCCACAGGATATGGGAATATCCCATGTGACACAGGAATATCCCATGGGACACGGGAATATCCCACAGGACACAGGAATATCCCAGGGGACACCGGAATATCCCACAGGACATGGGAATATCCCACAGGACACGGGAATATCCCAAGGGACACGGGAATATCCCACGGGACATGGGAATATCCCACGGGACACGGGAATATCCCACGGGACACGGGAATATCCAACAGGAGACGGGAATATCCCACAGGACACGGAAATATTCCACGGGACACGGGAATATTTCACGGGACACGGGAATATCCCACGAGACACGGGAATATCGCACGGGAGACGGGAATATCCCACGAGACACAGGAATATCCCACGGGACACGGGAATATCCCACGGGACACGGGAATATCCAACGAGACACAGGAATATCCCAGGGGACACCGGAATATCCCACAGGACACGGGAATATTTCACGGGACACGGGAATATCCCACAGGATATGGGAATATCCCACGTGACACAGGAATATCCCACGGGACACGGGAATATCCCACAGGACATGAGAATATCCAACGGGACACGGAAACATCCCACAGGACACAGGAATATCCCACAGAACACTGGAATATCAAACAGGACACGGGAATATCCCACGGGACACAGGAATATCCCACGGGACACAGGAATATCCCACGGGACACGGGAATATCCCACAGGACACGGGAACATCCCACAGGACACGGGAATATCCCAGGGGACACGGGAATATTCCACAGGACACGGGAATATCCCACGGGACACGGGAATATCCCACGGGACACGGGAATATCCCACAGTACACAGGAATATCAAACGGGACACAGGAATATCCCACGGGACACGAGAATATCCAACGGGACACGGAAATATCCCACAGGACATGGGAATATCCCACAGTACACAGGAATATCAAACGGGACACGGGAAAATCCCATGGGACACTGGAATATCCCACGGGACACGGGAAAATCCCCCGGGACACGGGAATATCCCACAGTACACAGGAATATCAAACGGGACACAGGAATATCCCACGGGACACCGGAATATCCCACGAGACACGGGAATGTCCCAGGGGAGACGGGAATATCCCACGGGACACGGGAATATCCCACAGGACACGGGAATATCCCACGGGACATGGGAATATCCCACGGGACACGGGAATATCCCACAGGACATGGGAATATCCCACAGGACACGGGAATATCCCACGGGACACGGGAATATCCCACGGGACATGGGAATATCCCACAGGACACAGGAATATCCCACGGGACACGGGAATATCGCACGGGACATGGGAATATTTCACGGGACACGGGAATATCCCACGTGACACAGGAATATCCCACAGGACACGGGAATATCCAACGCGACACAGAAACATCCCACAGGACACGGGAATATCCCACGGGACACGGGAATATCCCACAGGACACGAGAATATCCCATGGGACACGGGAATATCCCACGGGACACGGGAATATCCCACAGGACACTGGAATATCCCACAGGACACGAGAATATCCCACGGGACACGGGAATATCCCACGGGACACGGGAATATCCCACAGGACACGGGAATATCCCACGGGACACGGGAATATCCCAGGGGACACGGGAATATCCCACAGGACACGGGAATATCCCACGGGACACGGGAATATCAAACGGGACACGGGAATATCAAACGGGACACGGGAATATCCCACAGGACACGGGAATATCCCAGGGGACATGGGAATATCCCACGGGACACGGGAATATCCCACAGAACACGGGAATATCCCACGAGACACGGGAATATCCCACAGGACACGGGAATATCCCACGAGACACGGGAATATCCCATGGGACACGGGAATATCCCACGAGACACGGGAATATCCCACGAGACACGGGAATAACCCACGGGACACGGGAATATCAAACGGGACACGGGAATATCAAACGGGACACGGGAATATCCCACAGGACACGGGAATATCCCAGGGGACATGGGAATATCCCACGGGACACGGGAATATCCCACAGAACACGGGAATATCCCACGAGACACGGGAATATCCCACAGGACACGGGAATATCCCACGAGACACGGGAATATCCCATGGGACACGGGAATATCCCACGAGACACGGGAATATCCCACGAGACACGGGAATATCCCACGGGACACGGGAATATCAAACGGGACACGGGAATATCAAACGGGACACGGGAATATCCCACAGTACACAGGAATATCAAACGGGACACAGGAATATCCCACGGGACACGGGAAAATCCCACAGGACACGGGAATATCCCAGGGGAGACGGGAATATCCCACGGGAGACGGGAATATCCCATGTGACACAGGAATATCCCACGGGACACGGGAAAATCCCCCGGGACATGGGAATATCCCACGGGACACGGGAATATCCCATGGGATACGGGAACATCCCACGAGACATGGGAATATCCCACGGGATACGGGAACATCCCACAGGACACGGGAATATTCCACAGGACACAGGAACATCCCAGGGGACAAAGGAATACCCACGGGACACGGGAATATCCCCCGGGTCGTGGGAATATCCCACGGGACACAGGAATATCCCACAGAATATGGGAATATCCCACGTGACACGGGAACATCCCATGGGACACGGAAATATCCCACAGGACACGGGAATATCCCACAGAACACTGGAATAACAAACAGGACACGGGAATATCCCACGGGACACAGGAATATCCCACGGGACACAGGAATATCCCACAGGACACGGGAACATCCCACAGGACACGGGAATATCCCAGGGGACACGGGAATATCCCACGGGAGACGGGAATATCCCACGGGACACGGGAATATCCCACGGGACACGGGAATATTCCGCAGGACACGGGAATATCCCACAGGATATGGGAATATCCCATGTGACACAGGAATATCCCACGGGACACGGGAATATCCCACGGGACACAGGAATATCCCACGGGACACGGGAATGTCCCACAGGACACGGGAATATCCCAAGGGACACGGGAATATCCCACGGGACATTGGAATATCCCACGGGACACAGGAATATCGCACGGGACACGGGAATATCCAACAGGAGACGCGAATATCCCACAGGACACGGAAATATTCCACGGGACACGGGAATATTTCACGGGACACGGGAATATCCCACGAGACACGGGAATATCGCACGGGAGACGGGAATATCCCATGTGACACAGGAATATCCCACGGGACACGGGAATATCCCACAGGACACAGGAATATCCCAGGGGACACCGGAATATCCCACAGGACATGGGAATATCCCACAGGACACGGGAATATCCCAAGGGACACGGGAATATCCCACGGGACACGGGAATATCCCACGGGACACGGGAATATCCCACGGGACACGGGAATATCCAACAGGAGACAGGAATATCCCACAGGACACGGAAATATTCCACGGGACACGGGAATATTTCACGGGACACGGGAATATCCCACGAGACACGGGAATATCCCACAGGACACGGGAATATCCCACGAGACACAGGAATATCCCACGGGACACGGGAATATCCCACGGGACACGGGAATATCCAACGAGACACAGGAATATCCCAGGGGACACCGGAATATCCCACAGGACACGGGAATATTTCACGGGACACGGGAATATCCCACAGGATATGGGAATATCCCACGTGACACAGGAATATCCCACGGGACACGGGAATATCCCACAGGACATGAGAATATCCAACGGGACACGGAAACATCCCACAGGACACAGGAATATCCCACAGAATACTCGAATATCAAACAGGACACGGGAATATCCCACGGGACACAGGAATATCCCACGGGACACAGGAATATCCCACGGGACACGGGAATATCCCACAGGACACGGGAACATCCCACAGGACACGGGAATATCCCAGGGGACACGGGAATATTCCACAGGACACGGGAATATCCCACGGGACACGGGAATATCCCACGGGACACGGGAATATCCCACAGTACACAGGAATATCAAACGGGACACAGGAATAACCCACGGGACACGAGAATATCCAACGGGACACGGAAACATCCCACAGGACATGGGAATATCCCACAGTACACAGGAATATCAAACGGGACACGGGAAAATCCCATGGGACACTGGAATATCCCACGGGACACGGGAAAATCCCCCGGGACACGGGAATATCCCACGGGACACAGGAATGTCCCAGGGGACACGGGAATATCCCACAGGACACGGGAATATCCCACAGGATATGGGAATATCCCACGTGACACAGGAATATCCCACAGGACACGGGAATATCCCACAGTACACAGGAATATCAAACGGGACACAGGAATATCCCACGGGACACCGGAATATCCCACGAGACACGGGAATGTCCCAGGGGAGACGGGAATATCCCATGGGACACGGGAATATCCCACAGGACATGGGAATATCCCACGGGACACGGGAATATCGCACGGGACATGGGAATATTTCACGGGACACGGGAATATCCCACGTGACACAGGAATATCCCACAGGACACAGGAATATCCAACGCGACACAGAAACATCCCACAGGACACGGGAATATCCCACGGGACACGGGAATATCCCACAGGACACGAGAATATCCCATGGGACACGGGAATATCCCATGGGACACGGGAATATCCCACGAGACACGGGAATATCCCACGAGACACGGGAATATCCCACGGGACACGGGAATATCAAACGGGACACGGGAATATCAAACGGGACACGGGAATATCCCACAGTACACAGGAATATCAAACGGGACACAGGAATATCCCACGGGACACGGGAAAATCCCACAGGACACGGGAATATCCCAGGGGAGACGGGAATATCCCACGGGAGACGGGAATATCCCATGTGACACAGGAATATCCCACGGGACACGGGAAAATCCCCCGGGACATGGGAATATCCCACGGGACACGGGAATATCCCATGGGATACGGGAACATCCCACGAGACATGGGAATATCCCACGGGATACGGGAACATCCCACAGGACACGGGAATATTCCACAGGACACAGGAACATCCCAGGGGACAAAGGAATACCCACGGGACACGGGAATATCCCCCGGGTCGTGGGAATATCCCACGGGACACAGGAATATCCCACAGAATATGGGAATATCCCACGTGACACGGGAACATCCCATGGGACACGGAAATATCCCACAGGACACGGGAATATCCCACAGAACACTGGAATAACAAACAGGACACGGGAATATCCCACGGGACACAGGAATATCCCACGGGACACAGGAATATCCCACAGGACACGGGAACATCCCACAGGACACGGGAATATCCCAGGGGACACGGGAATATCCCACGGGAGACGGGAATATCCCACGGGACACGGGAATATCCCACGGGACACGGGAATATTCCACAGGACACGGGAATATCCCACAGGATATGGGAATATCCCATGTGACACAGGAATATCCCACGGGACACGGGAATATCCCACGGGACACAGGAATATCCCACGGGACACGGGAATGTCCCACAGGACACGGGAATATCCCAAGGGACACGGGAATATCCCACGGGACATTGGAATATCCCACGGGACACAGGAATATCGCACGGGACACGGGAATATCCAACAGGAGACGCGAATATCCCACAGGACACGGAAATATTCCACGGGACACGGGAATATTTCACGGGACACGGGAATATCCCACGAGACACGGGAATATCGCACGGGAGACGGGAATATCCCATGTGACACAGGAATATCCCACGGGACACGGGAATATCCCACAGGACACAGGAATATCCCAGGGGACACCGGAATATCCCACAGGACATGGGAATATCCCACAGGACACGGGAATATCCCAAGGGACACGGGAATATCCCACGGGACACGGGAATATCCCACGGGACACGGGAATATCCCACGGGACACGGGAATATCCAACAGGAGACGGGAATATCCCACAGGACACGGAAATATTCCACGGGACACGGGAATATTTCACGGGACACGGGAATATCCCACGAGACACGGGAATATCGCACGGGAGACGGGAATATCCCACGAGACACAGGAATATCCCACGGGACACGGGAATATCCCACGGGACACGGGAATATCCAACGAGACACAGGAATATCCCAGGGGACACCGGAATATCCCACAGGACACGGGAATATTTCACGGGACACGGGAATATCCCACAGGATATGGGAATATCCCACGTGACACAGGAATATCCCACGGGACACGGGAATATCCCACAGGACATGAGAATATCCAACGGGACACGGAAACATCCCACAGGACACAGGAATATCCCACAGAATACTCGAATATCAAACAGGACACGGGAATATCCCACGGGACACAGGAAAATCCCACGGGACACAGGAATATCCCACGGGACACGGGAATATCCCACAGGACACGGGAACATCCCACAGGACACGGGAATATCCCAGGGGACACGGGAATATTCCACAGGACACGGGAATATCCCACGGGACACGGGAATATCCCACGGGACACGGGAATATCCCACAGTACACAGGAATATCAAACGGGACACAGGAATATCCCACGGGACACGAGAATATCCAACGGGACACGGAAACATCCCACAGGACATGGGAATATCCCACAGTACACAGGAATATCAAACGGGACACGGGAAAATCCCATGGGACACTGGAATATCCCACGGGACACGGGAAAATCCCCCGGGACACGGGAATATCCCACGGGACACAGGAATATCCCAGGGGACACGGGAATATCCCACAGGACACGGGAATATCCCACAGGATATGGGAATATCCCACGTGACACAGGAATATCCCACAGGACACGGGAATATCCCACAGTACACAGGAATATCAAACGGGACACAGGAATATCCCACGGGACACCGGAATATCCCACGAGACACGGGAATGTCCCAGGGGAGACGGGAATATCCCATTGGACACGGGAATATCCCACAGGACACGGGAATATCCCACGGGACACGGGAATATCGCACGGGACATGGGAATATTTCACGGGACACGGGAATATCCCACGTGACACAGGAATATCCCACAGGACACGGGAATATCCAACGCGACACAGAAACATCCCACAGGACACGGGAATATCCCACGGGACACGGGAATATCCCACAGGACACGAGAATATCCCATGGGACACGGGAATATCCCACGGGACACGGGAATATCCCACAGGACACTGGAATATCCCACAGGACACGAGAATATCCCACGGGACACGGGAATAT
This sequence comes from Poecile atricapillus, assembly GCF_030490865.1. Classification (NCBI taxonomy): domain Eukaryota; kingdom Metazoa; phylum Chordata; class Aves; order Passeriformes; family Paridae; genus Poecile; species Poecile atricapillus. The sequence goes on along the minus strand of NC_081284.1, from coordinate 1,791,436 downwards.
CCCACGGGACACGGGAATATCCCACAGGACACGGGAATATCCCACGGGACACGGGAATATCCCAGGGGACACGGGAATATCCCACAGGACACGGGAATATCCCACGGGACACGGGAATATCAAACGGGACACGGGAATATCAAACGGGACACGGGAATATCCCACAGTACACAGGAATATCAAACGGGACACAGGAATATCCCACGGGACACGGGAAAATCCCACAGGACACGGGAATATCCCAGGGGAGACGGGAATATCCCACGGGAGACGGGAATATCCCATGTGACACAGGAATATCCCACGGGACACGGGAAAATCCCCCGGGACATGGGAATATCCCACGGGACACGGGAATATCCCATGGGATACGGGAACATCCCACGAGACATGGGAATATCCCACGGGATACGGGAACATCCCACAGGACACGGGAATATTCCACAGGACACAGGAACATCCCAGGGGACAAAGGAATACCCACGGGACACGGGAATATCCCCCGGGTCGTGGGAATATCCCACGGGACACAGGAATATCCCACAGAATATGGGAATATCCCACGTGACACGGGAACATCCCATGGGACACGGAAATATCCCACAGGACACGGGAATATCCCACAGAACACTGGAATATCAAACAGGACACGGGAATATCCCACGGGACACAGGAATATCCCACGGGACACAGGAATATCCCACAGGACACGGGAACATCCCACAGGACACGGGAATATCCCAGGGGACACGGGAATATCCCACGGGAGACGGGAATATCCCACGGGACGCGGGAATATCCCAGGGGACACGGGAATATTCCACAGGACACGGGAATATCCCACAGGATATGGGAATATCCCATGTGACACAGGAATATCCCACGGGACACGGGAATATCCCACGGGACACAGGAATATCCCACGGGACACGGGAATATCCCACAGGACACGGGAATATCCCAAGGGACACGGGAATATCCCACGGGACATTGGAATATCCCACGGGACACAGGAATATCGCACGGGACACGGGAATATCCAACAGGAGACGCGAATATCCCACAGGACACGGAAATATTCCACGGGACACGGGAATATTTCACGGGACACGGGAATATCCCACGAGACACGGGAATATCGCACGGGAGACGGGAATATCCCACGAGACACGGGAATATCCCAGGGGACACGGGAATATCCCACGGGACACGGGAATATCCAACGAGACACAGGAATATCCCAGGGGACACCGGAATATCCCACAGGACACGGGAATATTTCACGGGACACGGGAATATCCCACAGGATATGGGAATATCCCACGTGACACAGGAATATCCCACGGGACACGGGAATATCCCACAGGACACGGGAATATCCAACGGTACACGGAAACATCCCACAGGACACGGGAATATCCCACGGGAGACGGGAATATCCCACGGGACACAGGAATATCCCACGGGACACGGGAATATCCCACAGGATATGGGAATATCCCACGTGACACAGGAATATTCCCACAGGATATGGGAATATCCCACGGGACATGGGAATATCCCACGAGACATGGGAATATTTCACGGGACACGGGAATATCCCACGGGAGACGGGAATATCCCACGTGACACGGGAACATCCCACGGGACACGGGAATATCCCACGGGACACGGGAACATCCCACGGGACATGGGAACTTCCCACGGGACACAGGAATATCCCACGGGACACGGGAATATCCCACAGGACACGGGAATATCCCACGGGACACAGGAATATCCCACGGGACACGGGAATATCCCACGGGACACGGGAATATCCCACGGGACACAGGAATATCCCACGGGACACGGGAATATCCCACGGGACACAGGAATATCCCACGGGAGACGGGAATATCCCACAGGTCATGGGAATATCCAACGGGACAAGGGAATATCCCACAGGACACGGGAATATCCCACGGGGCCCGGGAATATCCCAGGGGACACGGGAACAGCCCACGGGACACGGCCCCGGCACCTCAGGGACTTCGGTCCCGCTGGGGGCGGGGGGCAGGGGACGGACCGGGAGGGACAGGGACACTCGGTGGGGACAGGGACACTGGGAGGGGACAGGGACACATGGAGGGAGGACAGGGACACTCGGGGAGGGACAGGGACACTCGAGGGGGGACAGGGACACTCGAGGGGGGACAGGGACACATGGAGGGGACAGGGACACTCGGGGAGGGACAGGGACACTCGAGGGGGGACAGGGACACATGGAGGGGACAGGGACACTCGGGGAGGGACAGGGACACTCGGTGGGGACAGGGACACAGGACAGTGGACAGAGACACGTGCAGAGGGACAGGGACACACGGAGGGGACAGGAACACACGACAGTGGACAGGGACACGTGCAGAGGGACAGGGACACACGGAGGGGACAGCGGTACACAGAGGGGGACACGGAAAGGGGGGGGACAGGGACAGGGACAGGGACAGGGACACACACAGGTAAACGGGGACACAGGGGGCGGGGGGGGGGGGGGGGGGGACACGATGCCACCAGGACGTGTCGGAGGGCGCTGCCACCAGAACACACCTTGCGACAAAAGCCGCACACGGTGACACCCAGCCTGGTGACACCCAGCCCGATGACACCCAGCTCAGTGACACTCAGCTCAGTGACACCCAGCTCGGTGACACCCAGCCTGGTGACATCCAGCTCAGTGACACCCATCTCGGTGACACTCAGCTCGGTGACACCCAGCTCGGTGACACCCAGCCTGGTGACATCCAGCTCAGTGACACCCATCTCGGTGACACTCAGCTCGGTGACACCCAGCTCGGTGACACCCAGCTCTGTGACAGCCAGCTTGGTGACACTCAGCTCGGTGACACCCAGCCCGGTGACAGCCAGCTTGGTGACACTCAGAGCGGTGACAACTCGGTGTCACTCAGCCCAGTGTCACCCCGCCCAGTGTCACCACGTCACCCCGCAGCTGCCACCGCCCACGGCCGCCCTTTGTCCTGTCCCCAGCCTGTCCCCAGGAGCTCCATGGCGGTGGCCGCGGCTCTGGGTTCCTTGGGCGTGGTGGCCCTGGGCACCTTGGTGGTGGCCCTGCTGCTGCGGTGGCTCTGGGATGGGCTGGTGGCTGTCACCCGGTTCCGGGCCACTTGTCACCAGCTGAACAAGTTCCCGGTCCCCCCCTGGCGCAATTGGTTGCTGGGACACACCGGCATGGTGAGGGGACAGCGGGGACAGGGGTGGTGGCATCTGCAAGGGGACAGAAGGAATGGAGTGGTGGCACTGGGGGGGAACAGTGGGGACAGGGAGGTGGCACCTGTGAGGGGACAGTGGGGACAGGGTGGTGGCATCTGCAAGGGGACAGAAGGAATGGAGTGGTGGCACGGGGGGGACAGTGGGGACAGGGTGGTGGCACCTGCGAGGGGACAGTGGGGACAGGGTGGTGGCACTTGGGGGAACAGTGAGGACAGGGTGGTGGCACCTATGAGGGGACAGAAGGAATGGGGTGGCGGCACTGGCGGGGAGAGTGGGGGCAAGGTGGTGGCACCTGCGAGGGGACAGTGGGGACAGGGTGGTGGCACCTGTGAAAGGACAGTGCGGACAAGGTGGTGGCACCTGTGAGGGTGGGGACAAGGTGGTGGCACCTGTGAGGGGACAGTGTGGACAGGGTGGTGTCACCTGTGAGGGTGGGGACAGGGTGGTGGCACCTGGGGAGGGACAATGGGGACAGGGTGGTGGCACCTGGGGAGGGACAATGGGGACAGGGTGGTGGCACCTGTGAGGGTGGGGACAGGGTGGTGGCCCCTGGGGAGGGACAGTGTGGACAAGGTGGTGGCCCCTGTGAGGGTTTGGACAAGGTGGTGGCACCTGTGAGGGGGGGGACAGGGTGGTGGCACCTGTGAGGGTGGGGACAGACACACGTGTCCCCGAGGCTGGCAGTGTCCCCAAGGCTCCCTGTGCCCAGTGACACAGCTGTCCCCTGCTGTCCCTGGTGACACAGCTGTCTGTCCCTGGTGACACATCTGTCCCCTGCTGTCCCTGGTGACACAGCTGTCCCCTGCTGTCCCCTGCTGTCCCTGGTGACACAGCTGTCCCCTGCTGTCCCCTGCTGTCCCCGGTGACACAGCTGTCTGTCCCTGGTGACACAGCTGTCTGTCCCCGGTGACACAGCTGTCCCCTGCTGTCCCCGGTGACACAGCTGTCCCCTCCTGTTCCTGGTGACACAGCTGTCTGTCCCTGGTGACACAGCTGTTCCCTGCTGTCCCTGGTGACACAGCTGTCCCCTGCTGTCCCCTGCTGTCCCCTGCTGTCCCCGGTGACACAGCTGTCTGTCCCTGGTGACACAGCTGTCTGTCCCTGGTGACACAGCTGTCCCCTGCTGTCCCCGGTGACACAGCTGTCCCCTGCTGTCCCCGGTGACACAGCTGTCTGTCCCTGGTGACACAGCTGTCCCCTGCTGTGCCCAGGGCCAGAGCACGGAGCAGGGCCTGCAGCAGGTGGACGCTTTGGTGGCCCGGTACCGTCACGGCTGCCTGTGGTGGGGACTGCCCTGGCTGCCCGTCCTGCGCCTCTTCCACCCCAGCACCCTCCGCCCGCTCCTCAGCGCCTCAGGTGGGACATGGGACACCAGACGTGGCTGTCACCAAATGCCACCCCCCGTGGCCAGGCCAGGTGCCGGCCCATGGTGGCCACCGAGCTGTCCTCGAGGTTCCCAAAGGTGTCACCGTGGCCAGCCTCTGGTTGTCCCCCAGCTCCTGTCCTTTGGTGGCCGTGGGTGCTGGGAGAGGGTCCCCAGCTGGCTGTGGGTGGGTGCAGGGTCCCCACCCAGGGGACCCGATGCCACCCCGGTGTGTCCCCACCCTCCCTGTCATTGTCCCCTGCAGCTTTCGTGGCACCCAAGGACAAAATTTTCTACGGCTTCCTCAAGCCCTGGCTTGGTGAGTGGAGAGGGTGACGGTGGGGACAGCACCCCAGGGTGGCCCCAGGTGGGTACAGGTGTGTCACAGGGGTGGGGACAGCACCCCTGGGTGGCCCCGGGTGGATCTGGGTGTGTCACAGGGGACAGGGACAGCACCCCTGGGTGGCCCCGGGTGGATCTGGGTGTGTCACAGGGGACAGGGACAGCACCCCTGGGTGATCCCAGGTGGATCTGGGTGTGTCACAGGGGACAGGGACAGCACCCCAGGGTGGCCCCAGGTGGATCCGGGTGTGTCACAGGGGACAGGGACAGCACCCCTGGGTGGCCCCAGGTGGCTCTGGGTGTGTCACAGGGGACAGGGACAGCACCCCTGGGTGGCCCCGGGTGGATCTGGGTGTGTCACAGGGGTGGGGACAGCACCCCAGGGTGGCCCCAGGTGGGTACAGGTGTGTCACAGGGGTGGGGACAGCACCCCTGGGTGGCCCCAGGTGGATCTGGGTGTGTCACAGGGGACAGGGACAGCACCCCTGAGTGGCCCCAGGTGGCTCTGGGTGTGTCATAGGGGTGGGGACAGGGGACAGCATCCCTGGGTGTGTCATGAATGGAGCTGGGTGTCACAGGGGACAGGGACAGCACCCCTGGGTGATCCCAGGTGGCTCTGGGTGTGTCACAGGGGTGGGGACAGCACCCCTGGGTGGCCCCAGGTGGATCCGGGTGTGTCACAGGGGTGGGGACAGCACCCCTGGGTGTGTCATGAATGGAGCTGGGTGTCACAGGGGACAGGGACAGCACCCCTGGGTGATCCCAGGTGGATCTGGGTGTGTCACAGGGGACAGGGACAGCACCCCTGGGTGATCCCAGGTGGATCTGGGTGTGTCACAGCGGCCAGGGGCGGTGGGGGACAGGGGACAGCACCCCTGGGTGCCCTCAGGAGCCCGCTGTCCCCTCGCCAGGGGAGGGGCTGCTGCTGAGCGGCGGCGAGCGCTGGGCGCGGCACCGGCGGCTCCTGGCGCCCGCCTTCCACGGGGACCTGCTGCGGGATTACCTGGGCATCTTCAACCGGAGCACCCGCGTGATGCTGGTGAGAGAGCCGGGACCGGCAGAGTCCCCAGCTGCACCCCAAAACATCAGTGATGCACCCCAAAATATCAGTGATGCACCCCAAAACATCACTGCTGTACCCCAAAACATCACTGCTGCACCCCAAATCCTGACTCGCACCCCAAAACATCAGCGCTGCACCCCAAACCCTGACCTGCACCCCAAATTCTATCCTACACCCACTGCTGTGCCCTGAGTCCTGTACTGCACCCCGAGTCCCATCCTGTACCCCAAATCCCGTATCCCAAATCCTGCACCCCAAATCCTGCACCCCAAATCCTGCACCCCAAATCCCATACCCCAAATCCTGCACCCCAAATCCTGCACTGTCCTATACCCCAAATCCTGCACCCCAAATCCTGCACTATCCCGTACCCCAAATCCTGCACCCCAAATCCTGCACTGTCCTGTACCCCAAATCCTGCACCCCAAATCCCGTAACCCAAATCCTGCACCCCAAATCCTGCACTATCCCGTACCCCAAATCCTGCACCCCAAATCCTGCACCCCAAATCCTGCACCCCAAATCCCGTACCCCAAATCCTGCACTGTCCCATACGCCAAATCCTGCACCCCAAATCCCGTACCCCAAATCCTGCACCCCAAATCCTGCACCCCAAATCCTGCATCATCCTGTACCCCAAATCCTGCACTGTCCCGTACGCCAAACCCAAACCTGCCCCCAAACCCCAGCCCCACCCTTGGCTCATCCCTGCACCTGTCCCACACCCTGTCCCTGTCCCTGTCCCTGTCCCTGTCCCTGTCCCTGTCCCTGTCCCTGTCCCCTGTCCCCTGTCCATGTCCCTGTCCCTGTCCCCTGTCCCCTGTCCCCTGTCCCTGTCCCTGTGCCTGTCCCCCTGTCCCTGTCCCTGTCCCTTTCCCTGTCCCTGTCCCTGTCCCTGTGCCTGTCCCTCTGTCCCTGTCCCCTGTCTCTGTCCCTGTCCCTGTCCCTGTCCCTGTCCCCTGTCCCCTGTCCCTGTCCCTGTCCCTGTGCCTGTCCCCCTGTCCCTGTCCCCTGTCCCCTGTCCCCCTGTCCCTGTCCCCCTGTCCCTGTCCCCTGTCCCTGTCCCTGTCCCTGTGCCTGTCCCCCTGTCCCTGTCCCCTGTCTCTGTCCCCTGTCCCTGTCCCTGTCCCCTGTCTCTGTCCCCTGTCCCTGTCCCTGTCCCTGTCCCCTGTCCCTGTCCCCTGTACCCTGTCCCTGTCCCCTGTCCCTGTCCCTGTCCCTGTCCCTGTCCCTGTTCCCTGACCCGGTCCATCCCCACAGGACAAGTGGGGGTCAGTGGTGGCCGCTGGCACGGGGCCAGTGGAGCTGGAGGTGCTGCAGCCCCTGAGCCTCCTCACCCTGGACACCCTCCAGAAGTGCATCTTCAGCCACGAGAGCCACTGCCAGGAGTGAGTGCCACCTGTCCCCGCTGGCCATCCTGGTGGCCCTGCCATGGACCCCGCTGGCCATCCTGGGGGCTGTGGTGACCCCACCATGGTCCATGGTGGCCCTGCCATGGACCCTGCTGGCCATCCTGGGGGCCGAGATGGCCCCACCATGGTCCCTGCTCGCCATCCTGGTGGCCATGGTGGCACCACCATCATCCCCACTGGCCATCCTGGTCCCGCCATTGTTCCCATTGGCCATCCTAGCCCTGCAATTGTCCTCACTGGCCATCCTGGTGGCCCTGCCATGGTCCCTGCTGGCCATCCTGGGGGCTGTGGTGGCCCCACCATAGTCCCCACTGGCCATCCTGGGGGTCATGGTGGCCCTGCCATTGTCCCTGCTGGCCATCCTGGTCCTCCCATTGTCCCCGTTGGCCATCCTAGCCCTGTAATTGTCCTCACTGGCCATTCTGGTGGCCCTGCCATAGTCCCCACTGGCCATCCTGGGGTCCATGGTGACACTGCCATGGTCCCTGCTGGCCATCCTGGGGGCCATGGTGACACTGCCATGGTCCCTGCTGGCCATCCTGGCCCCCACATTGTCCCCATTGGCCATCCTAGCACTGTAATTGTTTTCACTGGCCATTCCGGTGGCCCTGCCATAGTCCCTGCTGGCCATCCTGGTGGCCGTGGTGACCCCACCATGGTCCATGGTGGCCCTGCCATTGTCCCTGTTGGCCATTCTGGCCCCCCCATTGTCCCCATTGGCCATCCTAGCCCTGCAATCATCCTCACTGGCCATTCTGGTGGCCCCAATGGCCCCACCATGGTCCCCTTTGGCCGTGCTGGTGGCCACAGTGTCCCCCCTGCTGTCCCCGCAGGCGGCCCAGCGAGTACATCCAGGCCATCCTAGAGCTGAGCTCCTTGGTGGTCCGGCGCCAGCTGCGGCCACTTCTCCACCCGTGGTGGCTCTACAGGCTCTCCTCCGATGGCCGGCGCTTCGCCCGCGCCTGCGCCACCGTCCACGCCTTCACCGCCGACGTGGTCCAGCGCCGACGCCGCGCGCTCGCCCGCCTGGGCCACCAGGCCTGGCTGGAAAGCCACCGTGGACGAGGCATGGACTTCATTGACCTCCTGCTGCTCGCCAAGGTGGGGCCGGAGTGGTGGCCACGGGGGCATGCAGGTGGTCAGGAGGGTGGTGGTGGCCATGGGGAGGTGATGGTGGCCACAGAGCTGGTGGCCAGTGGGATGGTGGTGCCCGTAGGGTGGTGGTGGCCATGGGGTAACAGTGGTGGCCACAGAGCTGGTGGCCAGTGGGATGGTGGTGCCTGTAGGGTGGTGGTGGCCATGGGGAGATGATGGTGGCCATAGAGCTGGTGGCCAGTGGGAAGGTGGTGCCTGTAGGATGGTGGTGGCCATGGGGAGATGATGGTGGCCACAGAGCTGGTGGTCAGTGGGATGGTGGTGCCCGTAGGGTGGTGGTGGCCATGGGGTAACAGTGGTGGCCACAGAGCTGGTGGCCAGTGGGATGGTGGTGCCTGTAGGGTGGTGGTGGCCAAGGGGAGATGATGGTGGCCACAGAGCTGGTGGTCAGTGGGATGGTGGTGGCCATGGGGAGATGATGGTGGCCACAGAGCTGGTGGCCAGTGGGATGGTGGTGCCCGTAGGGTGGTGGTGGCCATGGGGTAACAGTGGTGGCCACAGAGCTGGTGGCCAGTGGGACGGTGGTGCCTGTAGGGTGGTGGTGGCCATGGGGTAACAATGGTGGCCACAGAGCTGGTGGCCAGTGGGATGGTGGTGCCCGTAGGGTGGTGGTGGCCATGGAGATATGATGGTGGCCACAGAGCTGGTGGTCAGTGGGATGGTGGTGCCCGTAGGGTGGTGGTGGCCATGGGGTAACAATGGTGGCCACAGAGCTGGTGGCCAGTGGGATGGTGGTGGCCATGGGGAGATGATGGTGGCCACAGAGCTGGTGGCCAGTTGGAAGGTGGTGCCCATAGGGTGGTGGCCATGGGATGACAATGGTGGCCACAGAGCTGGTGGCCAGTGGGATGGTGGTGCCCGTAGGGTGGTGGTGGCCATGGGGAGATGATGGTGGCCGTGGATGGGATTTGTCCATAGACCAGTGGCCCCAGGTGGCCCATGGCTCATGTCACCCACCCAGGACGAGGATGGCCACACCCTGTCGGACGAGGACATCGCGGCTGAGGCCGACACCTTCATGTTTGAGGGTGAGCACGAGCTCCCAGGCGCCACTTGGGGCGGGTGGCCACTCCAGTGTCCCCTCAGTCACCCAACGTCCCCACAGGCCACGACACCACGGCCAGTGGCCTGGCATGGCTCTTCTACAACCTGGCTGGCCACCCTGAGCACCAGGAGCGCTGCCGCCAGGAGGTCCAGCAGCTCCTGGCCGGCCGGGACACTGCGGACATTGAATGGTGAGATGTCCCCAGGGCCACCCCTGGCCACCTGGCTGGAGGTGCCACCCCCCACACGGTGCCACCCCCACTTGTCCCCAGGGAGGACCTGTCCCGGCTGCCCTTCACCACCATGTGCATCAAGGAGAGCCTGCGGCTGCACCCTCCCGTCACCGCCGTGTCCCGGCGCTGCACCCAGGATGTCCCCCTGCGCGATGGCCGTGTCATCCCCAAGGGTATGGCATGGCCAGGGTCACCCCCGTGTCACCCCCAAGGGTATGGCATGGCCAGGGTCACCCCCGTGTCACCCCCAAGGGTATGGCATGGCCAGGGTCACCCCCGTGTCACCCCCAAGGGTATGGCATGGCCAGGGTCACCCCCGTGTCACCTCCCACCCTCCCCTGCTGCCCCTCAAGTGGCCATTCCCATCCCACCAGGGGTCATCTGCCTGATGAGCATCTACGGGACCCACCACAACCCAGACCTCTGGCCCGAGCCCGAGGTAGGGCCACCCTATGATGTGTCCCCGTCACCACGGTGGTGACAGCTGCGTCCCCTCCGTGTGACAGTGTCGGTGTCACCCCAAGGTGTTCAACCCCCTGAGGTTCAGCCCAGAGAACAGCAAGGGACGGTCCCCAGCATCCTTCATCCCCTTCTCTTCTGGCCCCAGGTACGTGGTGGGGCGGGGACAGGAGTGTCCCCAGGTGCCACCCCCATCCCTGGCTGGCTGGGGTGACAGCTGGGCTCAGTGGGGTGGCAGTGGGGTGACAATGACAGCGGGGATGTGGTGGCAGGAACTGCATCGGGCAGAGCTTTGCCATGGCCGAGATGAAGGTGGTGGTGGCGTTGACGCTGTCCCGCTTTGTGCTGCGGAGGGACACGGCGAGGCCACCCCCGCGCCGCAAGCCGGAGCTGATCCTGCGTGCCGAGGACGGGCTCTGGCTGCTGCTGGAGCCGCTGGCGGGAGTGGCCTGAGGGACACGGGCCACCAGGACATGGGGACAGCCCGCGAGGCGGGTGTCACACCCAGGGGAGGAGCTGGGAATAAAGGGTAGCATGAAGGGGATGGTATCGTGGTGGTGGTGGGGGTGGGGATGTGTTCTCCTCGGTCATGGGACATCTTATGGCATGGACGTGTCCCCTAGGCCACCTGTCACCATCCGTGGCCATAAACCCACATGTCACCATCTGTGTGACCTCTCATGCCCAATTATCCCCACCCCTAGCCACGTCTGCACCCATGTCCATGTCACCGTCCCCATCCCCACCACTTCCCATGTCCCACCATGTCCCCATTCATGTCCATGTCCCCATCCCCACCATGTCCCACGATGTCCCATCCATGTCCATGTCCCCATCCCCATCACCACCATGTCCCATGATGTCCCCATCCATGTCCACATCCCCATCCCCACCATGTCCCACCATGTCCCCACCCCCACCATGTCCCACCATGTCCCCATCCATGCCCATGTCCCCACCCCATCCCCATCATGTCCCGACCCATGTCCCACGATGTCCCCATCCATGTCCATGTCCCCATCCCCATCACCACCATGTCCCATGATGTCCCCATCCATGTCCATGTCCCCATCCCCACCATGTCCCCACCATGTCCCCATCCGTGTCCCCATCCCCACCATGTCCCACCATGTCCCCATCCATGTCCACGTCCCCATCCCCACCATGAGCCACAATGTCCCCACCCATGTCCACGTCCCCACCATGTCCCATGTCCCACAATGTCCCCATCCATGTTGCTGTCCCCATCCCCACCATGTCCCATGTCCCACCATGTCCCCATCCATGCCCATGTCCCCATCCCCATCCCTATCATGTCCCTACCCATGTCCCATGATGTCCCCATCCATGTCCCCATCCCCACCATGTGCCACAATGTCCCCATCCATGTCCATGCCCCCATCCATGTCCATATCCCCATCCCCACCAAGTCCCCACCATGTCCCATGATGTCCCCATCCATGTCCACGTCCCCATCCCCACCATGTGCCACAATGTCCCCATCCATGTCCATGCCCCCATCCATGTCCATATCCCCATCCCCACCAAGTCCCCACCATGTCCCATGATGTCCCCATCCACGTCCATGTCCCCATCCCCACCACATCCCACCACGTCCCCATCCATGTCCCCATCCCCATCATGTCCCATGTCCCATCATGTCCCCATCCATGTCCATGTCCACGTCCCCACCATGTCCCATGTCCCACCATGTCCCCACCATGTCCATGTCTCCCCATCTCCTCATCCATGTCTTAGTTCAAGATCTTTATTTTTACTCAACTATTGGGTGAAGGGATGAAGGAAAATGGAAGAAAAACAAAGCCAGAATACCAGGATTTACGAGTCCATGTGCCTGGGTAGGTGGAAAAAAAACTTTGTTAGCTGAGTTTCCACTCCATGGTCTCTAAAATCTTGGTGTTTTGCGCTGGTCCATCACCACCTGGCTGTAAAAGGTACCTGAGGGCCAGAGACAATTAAAATCATGGAATGACAGAGGTTGGAAAAGATCTCCAAGACCAACCGCTATTCCTTGACACCGTCAGAAGAAATGACTGAACACAAAAGAAGAGATTTTTTGAGGTCGAAAGTAAAAAAAGTCCGCTGTTGCCAATGAATTCCGAACGTCATTCTGCATCCCAGTTTTGGTCCTGCTGAGCCCAGATGAGCACAGGGAACCAGGAAGATGTGGACACCACCAGCCAGGTGTCTTCCCAGCACGGATCAGCAGGAGCACGGATCACCGAGTCCCTGCCCAGCCAGGCTCACTGGGGATCATCCAGAGGAGGATGGAGCTGGGGCAGCGCACGAAGCTCTTCCCGCAAGCGGGGCACGCGCAGGGCTTCCCTTACCGGGACCTCCCGTGCTGTTGGCTCACGGTAGAGCTCTGGGAGAAGCTCTGCCCACACTGGGGACACTGTTAGAGTCCCTCCATGCTGTGGGTGCGCTGGTGGGCGATAAGCCTGGAGCGATAGATGAAGCTCTTCTCACATTGTGAGCACTTGTAGGGTGTCTCCCTGGTATGGATCCTCTGGTGGATGTTCAGGTAGGAGCTCTGCACGAAGCTCTTCCCACATTCTGAGCACTTGTAGGGCTTCTCCCCGGTGTGGATCCTCTGGTGGATGGTCAGGTTGGAGCGCTGGGTGAAGCTCTTCCCACACTCTGAGCACTTGTAGGGCCTCTCCCCGGTGTGGATCCTCTGGTGGATGGTCAGGTTGGAGCGCAGGGTAAAGCTCTTCCCACACTCTGAGCACTTGTAGGGCCTCTCCCCGGTGTGAACTGACTGGTGGATGATCAGGTTGGAGCGCTGGGTGAAGCTCTTCCCACACTCTGAGCACGTGTAGGGACATTCCCCGGTGTGAATTGACTGGTGCATGATCAGGTCAGTGCTGTCACGGAAGCCCTTCCCACATTCCCTACACACATAGGGTCGCACCCCAGTGTGGGTCATCTGGTGCCTGACCAGGTGGGAGCTCTTCCTGAAGCCCTTCCCACATTCCTCACACTGGTAGGGCCGTTCCCCCGTGTGGACCATCCGGTGGCGGATCAAACTGGAGCTGATGCTGAATCTCTTCCCACATTCCCCACATTCATAGGGACATTCCCCGGTGTGGATCCTCTGGTGGACAGTCAGGTGGGACCTGACGGTGAAGCCCTTCCCACATTCCCCACATTCATAGGGACGCTCCCCGGTGTGGACGGTCTGGTGGCGGAGCAGATCCGAGGTGTCTCTGAAGCCCTTCCCACATTTCCCACACTCATAGGGCCGTTCCCCCGTGTGGATCATCTGGTGGCGGAGCAGGCGGGACCTTGTGAAGAAACTCCTCCCACACTCCAAGCACTGGTGGGGCTTCTCCCCATCCTGGAGCTTCTCATGGACCACCAGCTCAGAGCTCTGGCCACATCTCTGGCCACCTTCCCGGCTCAGGGTGGGTCTTTCATCCTCAGAGCACCCTGGGCTGGGTTTGGAGCTCCTCCTCCTGCGGGTTCTCCGTGGCTTTTCCTCCCCGTTGGATTCCTGTCCCGTGGAGCTGCTCAAAACAGCCTCTTCCACGAGGTTCTGACCCGGGGATTTGTCCTCCCTGGTCTCCATCCTCAGCTCCTTGTCTGGGGGAGGAAGGACAAGGAGAGGATGGGATTTGCCTCCGTGCCAGAGGGAAGGGGAAGGAGATCCCCCCAGTGCGTCCCCGGCAGGACGGCGTCGGCAGCGGGGTTGTCCTGCAGCCGGGGGCCAGGCTGGGCTGGGAGATGGAGCAGGAGAGAGAGGGAAAGGGGCACTGACTCCCTCCTCACCTGCCTGGCTGTCCTGGGACATCTTCCTCTTCCTCACAGCCTCCTCCTCCATCTGGCCAAGGTTTGGGAATGAGAAATCCTGGTCTGGGGGAAAAACAAGGTGTGAGTGCCTTGGCTTTTGAAGGTCCCACTGCCCAAATCCATCTCTAGAGATCACCGCGGCTCTGGTGCCCACAAAAATCCCCAAAGCAGGAGGCCAAAGAAACTCTCCCGGCACTTCCCCCGATCCAGAGCCCTTCCTTTGGGGGGCCCGTGGCTCCTGGGGACGCCCCCTCCCCCGGCTCCTGCTCAGCCATGCTCAGGGGGTGTCGGGGCTGCCAGGGCTCATCCTCCCCCGATTCTGCCTCGGCTCCCGGGGCTCCCGGGCTCCCTTCTTCAGCATCCCCCACTCCACACACTCACGCCTTCCCCTCCCCTCCCCGACAGCGCTCCGAGCTTCGCCCGACCCGGACCCCACTCATCTCCAGGCCCCACCGCCCCTCCAGGCTGCCGCAGCTCCCCCAGCTCTGCTCTCGCCCCTCTCCCCACGCCGGGGCTCCCGCGCTTCATTCCCCGCCGGGACCGGGCCATTCCCGCCGGGACCGGGCCATTCCCCGCCGGGACCGGGCCATTCCCCGCCGGGACCGGGCCATTCCCGCCGGGACCGGGCCATTCCCGCCGGGACCGGGCCATTCCCGCCGGGACCGGGCCATTCCCCGCCGGGACCGGGCCATTCCCTCCGGGACCGGGTCATTCCCACCGGGACCGGACCATTCCCCCCGGGACCGGGCCATTCCCGCCGGGACCGGGCCATTCCCCCCGGGACCGGGTCATTCCCCGCCGGGACCGGGCCATTCCCGCCGGGACCGGGCCATTCCCGCGGGGACCGGGCCATTCCCCACGGGACCGGGCCATTCCCGCCGGGACCTGGCCATTCCCCCCGGGACCGGGCCATTCCCCCCGGGACCGGGCCATTCCCGCCGGGACCGGGCCATTCCCACCGGGACCGGGCCATTCCCGCCGGGACCGGGCCATTCCCCCCGGGATCGGGCCATTCCCCCCCGGGACCGGGCCATTCCCCCCGGGATCGGGCCATTCCCCCCCGGGACCGGGCCATTCCCGCCGGGATCGGGTCATTCCCCCCGGGACCGGGCCATCCCCGCCGGGACCGGGCCATCGCCACCTGGAGACCCCAAAACCCCCCCAAAACCCCCCCAAGGGCCATTTGCGCCTCGGCTCCGGACTCCTCCAACATCCAAAAACATCCCCTCATCATACAATAATGATATATAATATAATATAATATAATATAATATAATATAATATAATATAATATAATATAATATAATATAATATAATATAATATAATATAATATAATATAATATAATATAATATAATAATACCTCTCCCACCGACACCCAAATCTTTTTGGGACTCCATTCCGAAATCCGACAGCTCCCAACCCCGCCCCCCACCCAAAAAAAATCCCAAACCCTCGGAGATGCGGCGAGAGATTTGGGGCGAGCTTCCACTACGGATGCGGGGCCACGCGGGGCTCAAGCGGCCGCCACAAGCTCCGCGGGCTTCTCCTGCTCCTCCTCCTCCTCTTCCTGCTCCTCCTCTTCCTCTGTCCCTCTTCTTCCTCCCGCTCCTCCTCCGCTGCCTTCCCGGCCCCCCTTTCCCCCCGCTTTCCCCCCCGCTCTGCCCCACCGGCTGTCGGCTGGGGGGGAGCCCCCCGTGAGCCCCCCGGGATGGGCAGGGGGCTCGGGGGCTGCCGGTTCCGATGCCGGGTGCCGTCCCGCTCCCCCCCGAGCCCGAATTGCGCTCCCGGGGCTCTGGGGACAGCGGGGCTGGCGCAGCTCGGGGGGCAGCGGGGAGCGCTGGGCGCTGCCCGGGGAGCGGAGCCCCCGCTGGGGAAATGGCTCGGGGGGCTCTGCCTGCAGCCGGGAAAGGCGCTGAGCCCCGCCGCTCTGCTCCTTTGCATTCGCTGTCCCGAGGTTTGTTTCTAATGAAGGCCTTGGCTTCTCTGTGTGAAAAACGGGGTTCACTTAATTTTTATAGAATTTAAAAATTTATATATAATTTTTTTAATATATATAATATATATTATAAATATAATATCTTAATATTATCATTAATATTAATATAGTCTTATTAATATAGTACATTATAATATTATATATTATTAATATATTATATTATTAATAATATAATGTATTAATATTTATTACAGATATAATGATATATAATATAATATAATATATAATATTATATATAAAAATATATTATTTACATCATATATATTATATAAATAATTTTATATAAATATAAATAATTATAAAAATATTTATTTATATTAATTTATATATAAATTCTATTTATATATAGAATTTAAAAGTTTAATAAAAAAACAATTAGGAGAAAAAATAAAGTAAAGTATACAGATAGGGCCAGGTGTCTCTGCATTCACCTTACTGACAAAGGATTGTCCCTTAAAAACAGAACCCTACTACATATCCATAAATTCTCACACATATTCAGACATTCTTCTTAGGATCTTTGGTGTTCTTCTCTTTAGTTTTCTCCTGCCCCCTTCCCAATAGATCTATCTTCTTGGTGCCATTGAGATTTACATTCCCTGATACCAGAAATGCAATAAATTCCTCCCCCCAGAGTTCTGGTCACTGCTGTCTTCATCTGGGTAAGAGAGTTTACAAATGCAGGAGTTCTCTAGCAAATTTTTTTTTTCTTCTCAGTTTTTGGGTTATACAAACAAAAGCAGTTTTTATTTTAATACTATGCCATAGCCTAACATATATGTATTATACTACTATTTCTAAATTTCATCAATAACAGCAATAAGGAAACTCTATTAATACAACAAAATTTCTCATTCTTATAACATTCATTTTAATATTTGCGAAAAGCCAACAATATAAAATGTATCTATAACATCTAAAACCTTGAACTGTTCAAAGTTTGTGTCTCCTAGCCCCTGAGCCATGAGGGCCACAGAGGAGCCCCTGCTTTCCCTACTCCTTCCCACAGACACGAGCCTGGGGGAGGCATCCAAGCCCAGCCTCACGCTGGCACTGCTTGAAGTGACTCTGTCCCGCAGCGCTGACAAATGGCCAATGTGATCCAGGCACAGACAGCGAATTATTCAGCAGGAGAAATGATCTGACACAAAGAACTCCATCCCCATCGTTCACCGCGGAGCCGAGAAGCCAAAGCTGCTCCTGGTGCTGGACAGAGTTAACAGGGTGCGCTCTCTTAAAGCACGGACAGAGAGAGGATGGAACCAAGAGAAGGAAGGAGAAGAAGGGGATTTGCCCCCGTGCCAGAGGGAAGGGGATCCCCCAATCCTTCACTGTCTCCATGGCTCTCAGCGGCACCTGCCCAGCCCCAGCCACGGCTCTTGCCCCTTTCTTTTCCTCTCCAACACCTCCTTCCTGCTTCTCCACCTGGCGTTTCTTGTTGGCTGAAACACACAGCGTGAGAAACGCTGCGCGCTCTGTGCACCCCATTTTCGGTGAGCCCGAGGGATTGCAGGCTGCCAGGGGCTGATCTGTTCCCAAGGGAAAGCTTCTTGGGGGATCTCACACTGGAGGACAGCGGTTGGAAATCATCTTGCTTTCTCCAAACAGTGCTGAATAACTGGAGACAGCACGTTTTTCTCTTGTCCCACCAATGGCACAAGAGCTGCTGTTCCTTTACCTAACCACGATAACCCTGTAGCGCGGGACCCTCTAAAAGCTGAAAAGTTTGGAGAATAAAGGCCCCTTTTAGCAACTCGTGCTGTGTGCTGTGAACCCACACTGATCCACCGTGTCCAACAGCCACAGCGCTCCTCTCAGAGCAGAGTTTGAGTTCCTCTCCAGTTTTTAAGAGGTTTCATCAAGGACTAGAAAGGGAGAATCAGAAAGCAAAAGGTGCAGGTGCCCGGCTGCCTGGCACAGCCAGAACACACCCACTGCTTCAGTCTGCAGCCTTTTTATACCTTGTCACCTGCCCTGGCACAGCTCCCTTGGGAAGCGGGGCAGAACCGGCACCTTGGGAGCCTTGGCAATTCCCCTCTTGGATCCATGGCACTTGCTGCAGTGATGGGGAATCTGTTTCCACAGCACAACACCCCCCGTCCCTCCCAAGAGCCCTCAGATCACACAAACCCATCATCACCCACATCCCCTGGAAGTTCATCCCATGTCCCCACCATGTCCCCATTGATGGCTCTCCATGTCCCCACCCATGTCCATGTCCCTTGATATTGCCACCCATGTCCATGTCCCCACCATGTCCCCCATTCATTGCTCTCCATGTCCCCACCCATGCCCGTGTCCCCATTCCTGGCTGTCCATGTCCCCACCCCTGTCCATGTCCCCATTCCTGGCTGTCCATGTCCCCACCCATGTCCATGTCCCTTGATGTCGCCACCCATGTCCCTGTCCCCACCATGTCCCCATTCCTGGCTGTCCATGTCCCCACCCCTGTCCCTGTCCCCCCCTCAGATTCCTCTTCATCTCCAGCCCCACCAGGACAGCTGTGGATGGCTGGAGCTGGCGCTGACCCCCATGCGAGTGCGGGACCTGCCACGCCGGCGCCTCCACTGCCACCTGCAGCCGGACGCCACAGCTTTGTCCTGCACCACGGTGGCCAAGGTGGCCAGCAGTGACCATGAGCTCTCCTGGGGGCAGCTCTTCCAGCTGGCCCTGCTCCCCTGGCTCTGCACCCTCACCCTTGCCCTGTGCTGACCAACCAGGGCTGCCAGTGGTGCCGTCACCGTCCCACCGGCTGTGCTGGTGGTGGCCCAGCAGCCCCTGGAGCGCTGGTGCTGCGTTCTGGGGCCACAGGATCATGTCCAGGGATGCTCCAGCGAGCAGGAACCAGCACGGGACACCAACGGGCCGGGCTCTGCTCAGGAAACCATTTATTCAGCAGGAACAAACTCAGATCCAGAGACAGAGAGCACTGAAGAGAGGCTGGGTGACGGGTTTTGTGGGACAGAACCAGGATGGAATTCAAGGTCGGGGACTTTTAGGAACACAGCAAGGGAGAAACCGCAGGGGCTCAAACCCAATCAGAACCAGGCAGGTCCTACAGAGGATCAGGAGGAGCTGGGGCTGCGCCACCGCCTCAAATATTTCTTCGTGAGTCCCCATGACAAACACCAGGCCCAGTTGGGCTGCAGATCACTCATCCTTGTCACGGTCCAGGTGACACCAGGGTGGCAGGGACACCAGGCATGGGGGGCTGTGACCAGGGGAAGAGGGCACGGGGACATGGGGACACCAAGGACAGCAGGTAGAGGGGGCACAGGGACATCGGGGGCGTTGGGAAGGTGGTGTCAGAACACAGGGGAGGGGGCACACGGACACGAGGTGGGGTCAGAGGGACATCAGGGAAGCAGAGAGACATGGGGACATTGGGGAGGGGGTGTCAGGACATGGGGGAGGGGACACAGTGACACCATGGAGAGCGTTGGGAGTTTGAGGACATGTGGGGGCAGTGGGGGACTCAGGAGATGTCTCTTGGAGGGGGAGGGGTGTTTTGGGTTCCCCTGGGGACACATCACCGGGGTCTGGACACTGCAGTGGCCCCAAAAGAGGGGACAGCCAGACCGTGTCCCCTTGGGGGGGATGGAAAATTCCACGGGAACGCTCACCAGGCTTGGAAGACACTGACGTGTGACATACCCCTACCCCACCACAAGGCCCCTTTTCCTGTGTCCCCCCCACAGTGTCACCTGCTGTCACCTGGAGCCACCTGTGCCCTCACCCTGCTATTGAGTAGGGCCGTTAATTAATTAGAGCTAATTATGGCCACAGGGAGGGATTTGGAGCAGGGAGAGCCCCAAGAAGGACGATGAAGTTCAGAGTCTCTGGTGTTCCTGGGGCATTTGGGAACAACAGGGGGGACATGAGCGTCCCCAAGGAGATTCCCTCTCATCTCCCATGGGACACCCGTGTCCCTGAGATTGTTCTGGACTTGCCAGGCCAGGGGCCGCTTCGGCCACGCTGTACCCGGGGCTGGCTGGTCTCTGGGGGGACCCAGCAGAGCCTGTGTCTCCTCCTCAGTCCAGTGTCATCCCCTGTCCCGGTGTCCCTCTACCCACTCCACAGTGTCCCCGTGTCCCCCTGTCCCGGTGTCCCTCTACCCGCTCCACAGTGTCCCCGTGTCCCCCTGTCCCAGTGTCCCTCTACCTGCTCCACAGTGTCCCCATGTCCCCCTGTGTCATCCCCTGTCCCAGTGTCCCTCTACCCACTCCACAGTGTCCCCATGTCCCCCTGTCCCCCTACCAGATCCACAGTGTCCCTGTGTCCCCCTGTGTCATCCCCTGTCCCCCCCGCCCAATCCCCACTTCCTCCCCGCCCCCACGTCCCCTCTGTCCCATCCCGTTCCGATTCCTGGTGTCCCTGTCCCCCCATCCTGGACACCCCCTCCCCTCAGTGTGACCCCCACCCCCGTCCCTGGTACCTCCTGTTCCTGTGTCTTGGCCCCATTCCCATCGCAGCCTCCGATCCCAGTCCCATTCCCGATCCCTATTCCCATTCTCGATCCCAATCCCAGTCCCGTTCCCATTCCCTATCCCACACTCCCGCATCTTATTCCCATTCCCAGTCCTGTTCCCATTCCCCTATTCCCTACCCCATTCCCAGCCCTATTCCCATTCCTCCATTCCTGGTCCCGGTCCCGTTCCCATTCCCCTATTCCCTATCCCATTCCCGGTCCTTTTCCCATTCTCCCATTCCTGGTCCCATTCCCATTCCCCTATTCCCTATCCCATTCCCAGTCCTTTTCCCATTCTCCCATTCCCATTCCCAGTCCCGTTCCCCTATTCCCTATTCCCTATCCCATTCCCAGTCCTTTTCCCATTCTCCCATTCCCATTCCCGATCCTGTTCCCATTTCCCTATTCCCTATCCCATCCCCGGTCCTTTTCCCGTTCTCCCATTCCCGGTCCCGTTCCCAATCCCCTATTCCCTACCCCATTCCTGGTCCTATTCCCATACTTCCATTCCCGGTCCCAGTCCTTTTCCCATTCTCCCATTCCCGGTCCCTTTCCCATTCCCCTATTCCCTATCCCATTCCCGGTCCTTTTCCCATTCCCATTCCCCTATTCCCTGTTCCATTCCCGGTCCTATTCCCATTCCTCCATTCCTGGTCCCGGTCTCGTTCCCATTCCCCTATTCCCGATCCCATTCCCGGCCCTATTCCCATTCCTCCATTCCCATTCCCGGTCCCGTTCCCATTCCCATTCCCCTATTCCCTATTCCATTCCCGGTCCTTTTCCCATTTTCCCATTCCCAGTCCCGTTCCCATTCCCATTCCCCTATTCCCTATTCCATTCCCGGTCCTTTTCCCATTCCTCCATTCCCGATCCCGTTCCCGTTCCCGGCCCCGCCCACCGTCCCCCTCACGTGACAATAACCCACAGTCCTGGCCCCGCCCACCTCCCGTGCGCTTTTATTCTCTGATTCCAGTATTTATAGATTCTCAGCAATGACCAGGGAGTGGGTAATTAAGTCACCACCTTCCCAATCACACTGGTCATGCGAAACATCCATCAAAAGGCGTTCCTCAGAAGGAATGTGATAAACAACTTCTGTTTGTAGATCTTTCATGGAAAAGTAACAAGAACTGTGAAAACGTTATCAGAAGGCTTCAATTTCCAGGGCGACACCTTCCCTCTCCCCACTGTGGGCACACACTTGTGTTTCCTCTCTCTCAAGGCACCCCATGGCCCTCACCAAGGCACCTTCACTCTGGTGCCCCCCTCGCTGCCCCAGTGTCCCCAGACACGCACTCGACTCTCCTCCAGAGCCCACACCAAGTGCTTTATACCCCAAATGTTCTCTGGTGCAACTCAGGGTCTCTGGATCCCCCTGCCTTGGCATCCAGAGGTCCTTTTGCTGCGTGTGACCCTCTCTCCCACCACGTGTGCAGGTGGAACATCGGCAGAGGAGCCGGAAGGGACGCTGCAGGCATCAGGAGAGGGAGAGTTTCCTCTCTGTGCGCCGGGCGTCCAAGGAGCTCAAGTAGAAAAGTTCTTCAGTGCCCTGGGTAAGCAGCAGCCCTCCTGTTGAGGCAGGAGGAGAAGGGGTCAGTGCCCTGTGCTCAGTCAGGGGCAGTCTGGGAGCCTCTTCCTTGCCCTTCTACAAGGACACAGCGCTCCTGAAGCGTGGGCTCACCTGAGCTGGGCTTTGTGCCTCTCTCAGGTGTGCCCGCTGCAGCCGGCCCAAGACCGACAGTGCCAGCAGGACGACGTGGAGAGCTGTGCAGAGACCAGCCAGGAGCTGTCCTGCTCCTCACCAGCTGCCAGCCACTATTCTGTCATAAAGAATATTTCCAGGAAAAGATGGGATTCGATTTTTTTCACTGGCACAACGAGGCTCCTGCGAGCTGTTGTGCAATTTCCCTGCCTGAGGCCAGAGCTGTACCTGAGACAAGAAATGGGAAATTGAGGTGTTGCCGAACTGCTTCTGGTCCAAGATTTCCTGCTGAGATGCAGGAGAGGGCAGGGGAATCAGGAGATTTCCTGGTGTCTCCTTGTCAGGAGGCAGCCCTGGCCTTGGGGTGCAGCGGCAGCCCTGGGCAGGGCACGGCAGCAGCGGAGGCTCCTGGCACAGGGAAGAAGCTGGGGGCTCCAAGCTGAAGGTGCTGCTGTGTGTCCCTGGAGGAGAGGACACCACTGCACAGGTGAGCTGGCTGTTGAGCTCCTGCTCACCTGCTGAGGAGCAGCCTTGTGAAAAACGAGATTCACTTAATAAATTATAAAAAGCTTAATATAAACAAAAAGACAATTAGGGGACAAAGGAAATAAGGCAAAGGGTTAAAATGGCCGGGTGCCCTGGCGGGTTGCCAGGAACACAGCTGGTATCTCCGGAACACTCTTTTTAAACCCTCCTGCTATGAGGGTTTAATGCATATTCAAACTTTTTCAAGAAGTATTTAGCATGTCCTCTCCCTAGTTCCGCCTATTTAGAACAGGCTCTGTATGGTTTTTATTTTTGCTGTTCAGCATTATTTTTGCTGATGAGCATTATTTTGAGCTTGGTTTCCTTTCTTCTGCAAATGGTCAGTGCTGATAACAGTCTGGTGACAGCTGGGCTTCACAGCACATCCTTCCACTGCTGCCACCGGCCTGGTCCTGGCTGCTGATAACAGCTTGGGCTCTATTGTTCTTCCACTGATAACAGCTTGGGCCCCACTGTCTTTGCCCTCTGGGGTTTCCTTGCTTTGTACTTAGGAGATTCCTTTAAGCTTAAAACTTGTTAGCAAGAAAAAAAGTACATACATAGCCAGAAAGTATTTAACATATAATATTCATCCTAATACTTGCGAAAGCCAATATCACAATACAGATTTATAACAGTCTCTTGGGAACCGTGGTGACACTGCAGAGCTAAGGAGACCATTGCTGGAGTTCACGGAACCGAGGTCCCATCGTGACACCGCGATTCTGCTTCTTGAGCTTTGGACTTTCTATCAGCAGAAGGACATTGTTTTATCAGCAGGGATTCTCCTTTAGCTGGCTAGGCTGTTGTTCTTTGGTCATATAGTAACCAGTACTCTGTAAATTATGACACAAAGCAGGTTTTCATTGCTACTTTGATTTTACCCTTCATGTTTTCAGAATCTTCTGCCAAACAATCACATTCATGAGGTTTCCCTCTTTCATCCTCCCCAACACACCGTGACACAAAGAAACAGCTTAGAACCAAGGGGCCGTTGTGACTGTCACGGGAAGAGGGGAGGTGTCCTGGTGGGGCACTGGTGGCTGGGTTCTTTTTCCCCCTCGGACTGAGACTGGTGAGAGAGAGGAA